>NW_028124986.1:0-121310 GCF_965194825.1 Balaenoptera physalus | reverse complement strand
TGTTTGGGCCTTTGTGAGCAATGCAGCACTGGGAACAGCTAGATGCTGAGTCATGGGCAGTGAAGGGCTTTTTTGGTTAAACGTCTAGATTGTTGCAAGTTGAGACAACTCAAGTATCTCCCGTCTAAAGCACCTTGGAGGTTCAAAACAGAGAAAGAAACCACAGGGTCAATGCTCTGCAGGCCCTTTTGAAAATAAGGCTTGGAGGGAAACTTTATTTTCCTCATTGGGATCTAGAGAGCTGCGGGCTCAATTCTCCCTGAGAAACACTGTAGTTGCACATGTTCTCTTCATAGCACAATTGCCTTTGTGATGACAAGTGAGTTTCTAGGAAAGAAACTTGGAGGTTGCCATTGTTTGGGAGGTGCTCACCCTTCGGTAATCTTCAGTGAAATGGCGAGCCTATTTGACGACCAGCCTCAAGCTAACGTTCCTCTTGTATCATGCCACAGGTTGACATGCAGCAGAATCCATGTAGCCTTATTCAGTGTGGTTCTTGAGCTTTAGGAAGCATTCCAGGTCTCTGAAAACTGGCGGGTCTCCACTAGGGTGAGAAGCGTACAAGAAGGACTGCCTGTGTTTTCGAGGAATTGTGAGCAATGCACCTTTGGCAACAGCTAGATGCCGAGTCATGGGCAGTGAAGGGCTTCTTTTTCTAAACCTCTAGAATGTGGTAAGTTGCAACAACTCAACTATCTCACTTGTAAGCACATTGGAGGTGCCAAAATGAGAACGAAACAGCAGGGTCAATGCTCTGTGAGCACTTTGGAAAATAAGGCTTGAAGGGAAGCTTTATTTTCCTCCTTGGGATTTAGAGCGTGTCGGGCTCAATTCTCCCTGAGAAACACTGTAATTGCACATGTTCTCTTCATAGCACAAATGGCTTTGTGATGACAAGTGAGTTTCTAGGAAGGAAACTTGGAGGTGGCCATTCTTTTGTAGCTGCTCACCCTTCAGTAATCGTCAGTGAGTTGGCGATCCCATTTGACCATTAACCTCAAGCTGACATTCCTCTTGTATCATGTCACAGGTTGGTATGCAGCAGAAACCATGTGGACTTATTCAGTGTGGTTGTTGAGCTGTGGGAAGCATTCCAGGTCTCCTAGGACTCGGGGGTCTTCACTAGATCTGATACGTACAAAAAGGACAGCCTGTGTCTTCGGGGCGTTGTGAGCAATGCACCGTTGGGAACAGCTAGTTGCCGAATCATGGGCAGTGAAGGGTTTCGTTGGATAAAGGCCGAGATTGCGACACCTTGAAAACACCTAGCTATCAGCGTTCTGTTCACTCCTTCGTGCCAAACGTGTCTGCTTTTCTGCCTATCCCCGAGCACACGAAAAATATAATGATCCTACCCTTCCTTCTGGGAACCCACACGTGATGGAATCTACCCCAGGCAAGCCAGTGGACTTTAAGTGCAGCCTGAAAAATTACAGGTTTTCCCTTGAAAGCTAGGTATTCCGGAGATCCATTTTACACCCAGTCCTCACTAACCTATGACTCTGTAATCCCTTCAGCACACTCACTACTCCCTGTATCGCAAAGTTTACTCACTAACAGGTCTACTTGGTCACCTGAATGTCCAATAGGTACTCAGAAACGGCAGCATAAGATGCTGTGTCCTCCCCTTGGAGATTGAGGCTTGATGGGAAGTGGATTTTCCACATTGGAATGTCGACACTTGTGGCCTCAGTGTTACCTGATAAACAGTGTAGTTGCCCATCTTCTCCTCATTGCAGGATTGCCTTTTCAGGAGAAGTGATTTTCCATGAAACAAACGTTGCCTTTCAATTCCTGCTAGGTGCTCCTCGCTCAGCAACTCTTAGTGAATATGCCGAGCGCATGGGACGACTGGCCTCACTCTAACGTTCTGCTTTTCTCGTCACAATGGTAAGCAGGCAGCAGGTTCAATGCAGCTTTTGTCAAAGCAGTGCTTTTACTCTAGGAAGCCTTTTTGATGCCTTAGGACACGCCAGTGTGCACTAGGATCTAAGATGTACACGAGGGACTGCCAGTCTCTTCTGGGACTTGTGAGCGACGTTCAGTGGAGGACAACTCTATGCCAAAAAAGGGCAGTGAAAGGCTTCTTTTGTTAAACCTCTAGAATGTGGTAAGTTGAAACAACTCAAGTATCTCCCTTCTAACGCACCATGGAGGTACAAAATCGAGAAAGAAAGAGCAGGTCAATGTTCGGTGGTCCCTTCTGAACATAAGGCATGAAGGGATACTTTATTTACCTCCTTGGGATTTAGAGAGTTGCAGGCTCAATTCTCCCTGAGAAACACTATACTTGCACATCTTCCCTTCATAGCACATTTGCCATTGTGATGACGAGAGTTTCTAGGAAAGAAACTTGGAGGTTGCCATTCCTTGGTAGTGGCTCATCCCTCGGGAATCTTCAGGGAATGGGCCAACCCCATGGGACATCTAGCCTCAAGTTTACGTTCAGCTTTTCTCATGACAGAGGTAGGCATTCAACGGGTTCCATGCAACCTTAGTGCCTGTGGTTCTTGAACTCTAGGAAGCATATCCGGTCTCTTTTGGCTCGCGGTTCTGCACTAGGTTTTGAAACGTACTAAAAGGACTGCCTGTGTCTTTGGGCGGTTGTGAGCAGTCTACCGTTGGGAACAACTAGATGCCAAGTGATGGGCAGTGAAGGACTTCGTTGGTTACACACCTAGATTGCGATAGCTTGAAAGCAACACCGTTATCAACGTTCCATGCCTTCCTTCATGAAAAGCGTGTCTACATTCTTGAGGAAACCTGAGCTGCACTGAAAAGCACAATTAGCCTACCCTTGCTTCTGGGAACTAATCCGTGAAGTCTGTCTGCCTCAATCAGCACCTACACTTCACGTCCAGCTTCAAAAATTACAGGGTTTCCCTTAACTGAGAGGTAGTCCAGAGAGACATTGCCACCTAGGCCCCACTAAGGCATCAGCTTGATATCCTTACGCCACAATCACGACTCCCAGCAGGGCAATGGTTACCAATGTCATGGTCCATCGTGTCCACTGCATGTGCAGTAAGAGAGTCAGAAACGCCAGGGGAATATTCTGCTTCGTCGCCATGTATATTGAGGCTTCCTGGGAAAGTTTATTTTCCTCATTGCAAAGCGGAGAGTTGCGGCCTCAGTGTTACCTGGTAAACACTGTTGTTGCCCATCTTCTCTTAATTGCACAATGGTCTATGTGAGGACAAGTGATTTTCCAAGAAAGAAACTTGGAGCTTGCCATTCCTTGGTAGGTGCTCATCCTTCGGTAATCTACAGTGAATTGGCGACCCCTTTTGACCACTAACTTCAAGCTAACGTTCCTCTTGTATCATGCCACAGGTTGGCATGCAGCAGAACCCATGTAGCCTTCTTCAGTGTGGTTCTTGGGCTCTAGGAAGGATTCCAGATCTCTCAGTACTAGCGGGTCTGCACCAGCAAGAGAAACGTACAAGAAGGACGGCCAGTGTGTTTGGGCCTTTGGGAGCAATGCAGCGTTGGGAACAGCTAGATGCCGAGTCATGGGCAGTGAAGGGCTTCTTTGGTTAAACCTCTAGATTGTGGCAAGTTGAAACAAGTCAAGTATCTCCCTTCTAAAGCACCTTGGAGGTACAAAATGGAGAAAGAAACAGCAGGGTCAATGCTCTTTTGGCCCTTTTGAAAATAAGGCTTGAAGGGAAACTTTATTTTCCTCATTGGGATTTACAGAGTTGCATGCTCAGTTCTCCCTGAGAAACACTGTAGTTGCACATGTTCCATTCATAGCACAATTGCCTTTGTGATGAGAAGTGAGTTTCTAGGAAAGAAACTTGGAGGTTACCGTTCCTTGGTAGGTGCTCATCCTTCGGTAATCTTCAGTGAATTGGCGAACCCTTTTGACCAGTAGCCTCAAGGTAACGTTCCTCTGCTATCAAGCAACAGGTTGGCATGCAGCAGAATACATGTAGCCTCATTCAGGTTGGTTCCTGAGCTCTGGGAAGCATTCCAGGTCTCTTAATACTGGCAGGTCTGCACTAGGATGAGCAACGTACAAGAAGGATGGCCTGTGTCTTTGGGGTGTTGTGAGCAGTGCAGCATTGAGAACAGCTAGATGCCGAGTCCTGGGAGCTTAAGGGCTTCTTTCTTAAACTCTAGAACGTAGTCAGTTGAAACAACTCAAGTATCTCCCTTCTAAAGCACCTTGGAAGTACAAAACAGAGAAAGAAACGGCAAGGTCAATGCTCTGTGGGCGTTTTTGAATATAAGGCTTGAAGGGAAACTTTATTTTCCTCATTGGGATTTAGAGAGTTGCGGGGTCAATTCTCACTGACAGACAATCTAGTTGCATATGGTCCCTTCATGGCACAATTCCCTTTTTGATGACGAGAGAATTTCTAAGAAAGAAATTTGGAGGTTGCCATCCTTTGGTAGGTGCTCATCCTTCAGTAATCTTTAGTGAATTGGCGACCCCATTGACCACTAGCCATAGCTAACGTTCCTCTTGTATCATGACACAGATTGGCATGCAGCAGAATCTTATTCAGTGTGGTCCTTGAGCTCTAGGAAGGATTCCAGGTCTCTTGGTACTGGCGGGTATTCACTAGGATGAGAAACGTACGAGAATGACGGCCTGTGTGTTTGGGCCTTTGTGAGCAATGTAGCGTTGGGAACATCTAGATGCCGAGTCATGGGCAGTGAAGGGCTTCGTTGGTTAAACCTTTAGATTGTGGCAAATTGAAACAACTGAAGTATCACCCTTCTAAAGCACCTTTGTGGTACAAAAGAAGGAAAGAAATAGGAGGGTCAAGGCTCTGCGGACCCTTTCGAAAATAAGGTAAGGCTTGAAGGGAAACTTTATTTTCCTCATTGGGGTTTCGAGAGTTTTGGGCCCAATTCTACCTGAGAAACACTGTACTTACGCATGTTCCCTTCAGAGCACCGTTGCCTTTGTGATGACAAGTGAGTTTCTAGGAAAGAGACTTGGAGGTTGTTATTCCTTGGCAGATGATCATCCTTCGGTAATCATCAGTGAATTGGCGAACCCGTTTGAGCTTTAGCCTCAAGCTAACGTTCCTCTTGTATCCTCCCACAGATTGGCATGCAGCAGAATCCATGTAGCGTTATTCAGTGTGGTTCTTGAACTCTTGGAAGCATTCCAGGTCTCTTAGGACTGGCAGGTCTGCACTAGGATGAGAAACGTACAAGAAGGACGGCCTGGGTGTTTGGGCCTTTGTGAGCAATGCAGCACTGGGAACAGCTAGATGCTGAGTCATGGGCAGTGAAGGGCTTTTTTGGTTAAACGTCTAGATTGTTGCAAGTTGAGACAACTCAAGTATCTCCCGTCTAAAGCACCTTGGAGGTTCAAAACAGAGAAAGAAACCACAGGGTCAATGCTCTGCAGGCCCTTTTGAAAATAAGGCTTGGAGGGAAACTTTATTTTCCTCATTGGGATCTAGAGAGCTGCGGGCTCAATTCTCCCTGAGAAACACTGTAGTTGCACATGTTCTCTTCATAGCACAATTGCCTTTGTGATGACAAGTGAGTTTCTAGGAAAGAAACTTGGAGGTTGCCATTGTTTGGGAGGTGCTCACCCTTCGGTAATCTTCAGTGAAATGGCGAGCCTATTTGACGACCAGCCTCAAGCTAACGTTCCTCTTGTATCATGCCACAGGTTGACATGCAGCAGAATCCATGTAGCCTTATTCAGTGTGGTTCTTGAGCTTTAGGAAGCATTCCAGGTCTCTGAAAACTGGCGGGTCTCCACTAGGGTGAGAAGCGTACAAGAAGGACTGCCTGTGTTTTCGAGGAATTGTGAGCAATGCACCTTTGGCAACAGCTAGATGCCGAGTCATGGGCAGTGAAGGGCTTCTTTTTCTAAACCTCTAGAATGTGGTAAGTTGCAACAACTCAACTATCTCACTTGTAAGCACATTGGAGGTGCCAAAATGAGAACGAAACAGCAGGGTCAATGCTCTGTGAGCACTTTGGAAAATAAGGCTTGAAGGGAAGCTTTATTTTCCTCCTTGGGATTTAGAGCGTGTCGGGCTCAATTCTCCCTGAGAAACACTGTAATTGCACATGTTCTCTTCATAGCACAAATGGCTTTGTGATGACAAGTGAGTTTCTAGGAAGGAAACTTGGAGGTGGCCATTCTTTTGTAGCTGCTCACCCTTCAGTAATCGTCAGTGAGTTGGCGATCCCATTTGACCATTAACCTCAAGCTGACATTCCTCTTGTATCATGTCACAGGTTGGTATGCAGCAGAAACCATGTGGACTTATTCAGTGTGGTTGTTGAGCTGTGGGAAGCATTCCAGGTCTCCTAGGACTCGGGGGTCTTCACTAGATCTGATACGTACAAAAAGGACAGCCTGTGTCTTCGGGGCGTTGTGAGCAATGCACCGTTGGGAACAGCTAGTTGCCGAATCATGGGCAGTGAAGGGTTTCGTTGGATAAAGGCCGAGATTGCGACACCTTGAAAACACCTAGCTATCAGCGTTCTGTTCACTCCTTCGTGCCAAACGTGTCTGCTTTTCTGCCTATCCCCGAGCACACGAAAAATATAATGATCCTACCCTTCCTTCTGGGAACCCACACGTGATGGAATCTACCCCAGGCAAGCCAGTGGACTTTAAGTGCAGCCTGAAAAATTACAGGTTTTCCCTTGAAAGCTAGGTATTCCGGAGATCCATTTTACACCCAGTCCTCACTAACCTATGACTCTGTAATCCCTTCAGCACACTCACTACTCCCTGTATCGCAAAGTTTACTCACTAACAGGTCTACTTGGTCACCTGAATGTCCAATAGGTACTCAGAAACGGCAGCATAAGATGCTGTGTCCTCCCCTTGGAGATTGAGGCTTGATGGGAAGTGGATTTTCCACATTGGAATGTCGACACTTGTGGCCTCAGTGTTACCTGATAAACAGTGTAGTTGCCCATCTTCTCCTCATTGCAGGATTGCCTTTTCAGGAGAAGTGATTTTCCATGAAACAAACGTTGCCTTTCAATTCCTGCTAGGTGCTCCTCGCTCAGCAACTCTTAGTGAATATGCCGAGCGCATGGGACGACTGGCCTCACTCTAACGTTCTGCTTTTCTCGTCACAATGGTAAGCAGGCAGCAGGTTCAATGCAGCTTTTGTCAAAGCAGTGCTTTTACTCTAGGAAGCCTTTTTGATGCCTTAGGACACGCCAGTGTGCACTAGGATCTAAGATGTACACGAGGGACTGCCAGTCTCTTCTGGGACTTGTGAGCGACGTTCAGTGGAGGACAACTCTATGCCAAAAAAGGGCAGTGAAAGGCTTCTTTTGTTAAACCTCTAGAATGTGGTAAGTTGAAACAACTCAAGTATCTCCCTTCTAACGCACCATGGAGGTACAAAATCGAGAAAGAAAGAGCAGGTCAATGTTCGGTGGTCCCTTCTGAACATAAGGCATGAAGGGATACTTTATTTACCTCCTTGGGATTTAGAGAGTTGCAGGCTCAATTCTCCCTGAGAAACACTATACTTGCACATCTTCCCTTCATAGCACATTTGCCATTGTGATGACGAGAGTTTCTAGGAAAGAAACTTGGAGGTTGCCATTCCTTGGTAGTGGCTCATCCCTCGGGAATCTTCAGGGAATGGGCCAACCCCATGGGACATCTAGCCTCAAGTTTACGTTCAGCTTTTCTCATGACAGAGGTAGGCATTCAACGGGTTCCATGCAACCTTAGTGCCTGTGGTTCTTGAACTCTAGGAAGCATATCCGGTCTCTTTTGGCTCGCGGTTCTGCACTAGGTTTTGAAACGTACTAAAAGGACTGCCTGTGTCTTTGGGCGGTTGTGAGCAGTCTACCGTTGGGAACAACTAGATGCCAAGTGATGGGCAGTGAAGGACTTCGTTGGTTACACACCTAGATTGCGATAGCTTGAAAGCAACACCGTTATCAACGTTCCATGCCTTCCTTCATGAAAAGCGTGTCTACATTCTTGAGGAAACCTGAGCTGCACTGAAAAGCACAATTAGCCTACCCTTGCTTCTGGGAACTAATCCGTGAAGTCTGTCTGCCTCAATCAGCACCTACACTTCACGTCCAGCTTCAAAAATTACAGGGTTTCCCTTAACTGAGAGGTAGTCCAGAGAGACATTGCCACCTAGGCCCCACTAAGGCATCAGCTTGATATCCTTACGCCACAATCACGACTCCCAGCAGGGCAATGGTTACCAATGTCATGGTCCATCGTGTCCACTGCATGTGCAGTAAGAGAGTCAGAAACGCCAGGGGAATATTCTGCTTCGTCGCCATGTATATTGAGGCTTCCTGGGAAAGTTTATTTTCCTCATTGCAAAGCGGAGAGTTGCGGCCTCAGTGTTACCTGGTAAACACTGTTGTTGCCCATCTTCTCTTAATTGCACAATGGTCTATGTGAGGACAAGTGATTTTCCAAGAAAGAAACTTGGAGCTTGCCATTCCTTGGTAGGTGCTCATCCTTCGGTAATCTACAGTGAATTGGCGACCCCTTTTGACCACTAACTTCAAGCTAACGTTCCTCTTGTATCATGCCACAGGTTGGCATGCAGCAGAACCCATGTAGCCTTCTTCAGTGTGGTTCTTGGGCTCTAGGAAGGATTCCAGATCTCTCAGTACTAGCGGGTCTGCACCAGCAAGAGAAACGTACAAGAAGGACGGCCAGTGTGTTTGGGCCTTTGGGAGCAATGCAGCGTTGGGAACAGCTAGATGCCGAGTCATGGGCAGTGAAGGGCTTCTTTGGTTAAACCTCTAGATTGTGGCAAGTTGAAACAAGTCAAGTATCTCCCTTCTAAAGCACCTTGGAGGTACAAAATGGAGAAAGAAACAGCAGGGTCAATGCTCTTTTGGCCCTTTTGAAAATAAGGCTTGAAGGGAAACTTTATTTTCCTCATTGGGATTTACAGAGTTGCATGCTCAGTTCTCCCTGAGAAACACTGTAGTTGCACATGTTCCATTCATAGCACAATTGCCTTTGTGATGAGAAGTGAGTTTCTAGGAAAGAAACTTGGAGGTTACCGTTCCTTGGTAGGTGCTCATCCTTCGGTAATCTTCAGTGAATTGGCGAACCCTTTTGACCAGTAGCCTCAAGGTAACGTTCCTCTGCTATCAAGCAACAGGTTGGCATGCAGCAGAATACATGTAGCCTCATTCAGGTTGGTTCCTGAGCTCTGGGAAGCATTCCAGGTCTCTTAATACTGGCAGGTCTGCACTAGGATGAGCAACGTACAAGAAGGATGGCCTGTGTCTTTGGGGTGTTGTGAGCAGTGCAGCATTGAGAACAGCTAGATGCCGAGTCCTGGGAGCTTAAGGGCTTCTTTCTTAAACTCTAGAACGTAGTCAGTTGAAACAACTCAAGTATCTCCCTTCTAAAGCACCTTGGAAGTACAAAACAGAGAAAGAAACGGCAAGGTCAATGCTCTGTGGGCGTTTTTGAATATAAGGCTTGAAGGGAAACTTTATTTTCCTCATTGGGATTTAGAGAGTTGCGGGGTCAATTCTCACTGACAGACAATCTAGTTGCATATGGTCCCTTCATGGCACAATTCCCTTTTTGATGACGAGAGAATTTCTAAGAAAGAAATTTGGAGGTTGCCATCCTTTGGTAGGTGCTCATCCTTCAGTAATCTTTAGTGAATTGGCGACCCCATTGACCACTAGCCATAGCTAACGTTCCTCTTGTATCATGACACAGATTGGCATGCAGCAGAATCTTATTCAGTGTGGTCCTTGAGCTCTAGGAAGGATTCCAGGTCTCTTGGTACTGGCGGGTATTCACTAGGATGAGAAACGTACGAGAATGACGGCCTGTGTGTTTGGGCCTTTGTGAGCAATGTAGCGTTGGGAACAGCTAGATGCCGAGTCATGGGCAGTGAAGGGCTTCGTTGGTTAAACCTTTAGATTGTGGCAAATTGAAACAACTGAAGTATCACCCTTCTAAAGCACCTTTGTGGTACAAAAGAAGGAAAGAAATAGGAGGGTCAAGGCTCTGCGGACCCTTTCGAAAATAAGGTAAGGCTTGAAGGGAAACTTTATTTTCCTCATTGGGGTTTCGAGAGTTTTGGGCCCAATTCTACCTGAGAAACACTGTACTTACGCATGTTCCCTTCAGAGCACCGTTGCCTTTGTGATGACAAGTGAGTTTCTAGGAAAGAGACTTGGAGGTTGTTATTCCTTGGCAGATGATCATCCTTCGGTAATCATCAGTGAATTGGCGAACCCGTTTGAGCTTTAGCCTCAAGCTAACGTTCCTCTTGTATCCTCCCACAGATTGGCATGCAGCAGAATCCATGTAGCGTTATTCAGTGTGGTTCTTGAACTCTTGGAAGCATTCCAGGTCTCTTAGGACTGGCAGGTCTGCACTAGGATGAGAAACGTACAAGAAGGACGGCCTGGGTGTTTGGGCCTTTGTGAGCAATGCAGCACTGGGAACAGCTAGATGCTGAGTCATGGGCAGTGAAGGGCTTTTTTGGTTAAACGTCTAGATTGTTGCAAGTTGAGACAACTCAAGTATCTCCCGTCTAAAGCACCTTGGAGGTTCAAAACAGAGAAAGAAACCACAGGGTCAATGCTCTGCAGGCCCTTTTGAAAATAAGGCTTGGAGGGAAACTTTATTTTCCTCATTGGGATCTAGAGAGCTGCGGGCTCAATTCTCCCTGAGAAACACTGTAGTTGCACATGTTCTCTTCATAGCACAATTGCCTTTGTGATGACAAGTGAGTTTCTAGGAAAGAAACTTGGAGGTTGCCATTGTTTGGGAGGTGCTCACCCTTCGGTAATCTTCAGTGAAATGGCGAGCCTATTTGACGACCAGCCTCAAGCTAACGTTCCTCTTGTATCATGCCACAGGTTGACATGCAGCAGAATCCATGTAGCCTTATTCAGTGTGGTTCTTGAGCTTTAGGAAGCATTCCAGGTCTCTGAAAACTGGCGGGTCTCCACTAGGGTGAGAAGCGTACAAGAAGGACTGCCTGTGTTTTCGAGGAATTGTGAGCAATGCACCTTTGGCAACAGCTAGATGCCGAGTCATGGGCAGTGAAGGGCTTCTTTTTCTAAACCTCTAGAATGTGGTAAGTTGCAACAACTCAACTATCTCACTTGTAAGCACATTGGAGGTGCCAAAATGAGAACGAAACAGCAGGGTCAATGCTCTGTGAGCACTTTGGAAAATAAGGCTTGAAGGGAAGCTTTATTTTCCTCCTTGGGATTTAGAGCGTGTCGGGCTCAATTCTCCCTGAGAAACACTGTAATTGCACATGTTCTCTTCATAGCACAAATGGCTTTGTGATGACAAGTGAGTTTCTAGGAAGGAAACTTGGAGGTGGCCATTCTTTTGTAGCTGCTCACCCTTCAGTAATCGTCAGTGAGTTGGCGATCCCATTTGACCATTAACCTCAAGCTGACATTCCTCTTGTATCATGTCACAGGTTGGTATGCAGCAGAAACCATGTGGACTTATTCAGTGTGGTTGTTGAGCTGTGGGAAGCATTCCAGGTCTCCTAGGACTCGGGGGTCTTCACTAGATCTGATACGTACAAAAAGGACAGCCTGTGTCTTCGGGGCGTTGTGAGCAATGCACCGTTGGGAACAGCTAGTTGCCGAATCATGGGCAGTGAAGGGTTTCGTTGGATAAAGGCCGAGATTGCGACACCTTGAAAACACCTAGCTATCAGCGTTCTGTTCACTCCTTCGTGCCAAACGTGTCTGCTTTTCTGCCTATCCCCGAGCACACGAAAAATATAATGATCCTACCCTTCCTTCTGGGAACCCACACGTGATGGAATCTACCCCAGGCAAGCCAGTGGACTTTAAGTGCAGCCTGAAAAATTACAGGTTTTCCCTTGAAAGCTAGGTATTCCGGAGATCCATTTTACACCCAGTCCTCACTAACCTATGACTCTGTAATCCCTTCAGCACACTCCCTACTCCCTGTATCGCAAAGTTTACTCACTAACAGGTCTACTTGGTCACCTGAATGTCCAATAGGTACTCAGAAACGGCAGCATAAGATGCTGTGTCCTCCCCTTGGAGATTGAGGCTTGATGGGAAGTGGATTTTCCACATTGGAATGTCGACACTTGTGGCCTCAGTGTTACCTGATAAACAGTGTAGTTGCCCATCTTCTCCTCATTGCAGGATTGCCTTTTCAGGAGAAGTGATTTTCCATGAAACAAACGTTGCCTTTCAATTCCTGCTAGGTGCTCCTCGCTCAGCAACTTTTAGTGAATATGCCGAGCGCATGGGACGACTGGCCTCACTCTAACGTTCTGCTTTTCTCGTCACAATGGTAAGCAGGCAGCAGGTTCAATGCAGCTTTTGTCAAAGCAGTGCTTTTACTCTAGGAAGCCTTTTTGATGCCTTAGGACACGCCAGTGTGCACTAGGATCTAAGATGTACACGAGGGACTGCCAGTCTCTTCTGGGACTTGTGAGCGACGTTCAGTGGAGGACAACTCTATGCCAAAAAAGGGCAGTGAAAGGCTTCTTTTGTTAAACCTCTAGAATGTGGTAAGTTGAAACAACTCAAGTATCTCCCTTCTAACGCACCATGGAGGTACAAAATCGAGAAAGAAAGAGCAGGTCAATGTTCGGTGGTCCCTTCTGAACATAAGGCATGAAGGGATACTTTATTTACCTCCTTGGGATTTAGAGAGTTGCAGGCTCAATTCTCCCTGAGAAACACTATACTTGCACATCTTCCCTTCATAGCACATTTGCCATTGTGATGACGAGAGTTTCTAGGAAAGAAACTTGGAGGTTGCCATTCCTTGGTAGTGGCTCATCCCTCGGGAATCTTCAGGGAATGGGCCAACCCCATGGGACATCTAGCCTCAAGTTTACGTTCAGCTTTTCTCATGACAGAGGTAGGCATTCAACGGGTTCCATGCAACCTTAGTGCCTGTGGTTCTTGAACTCTAGGAAGCATATCCGGTCTCTTTTGGCTCGCGGTTCTGCACTAGGTTTTGAAACGTACTAAAAGGACTGCCTGTGTCTTTGGGCGGTTGTGAGCAGTCTACCGTTGGGAACAACTAGATGCCAAGTGATGGGCAGTGAAGGACTTCGTTGGTTACACACCTAGATTGCGATAGCTTGAAAGCAACACCGTTATCAACGTTCCATGCCTTCCTTCATGAAAAGCGTGTCTACATTCTTGAGGAAACCTGAGCTGCACTGAAAAGCACAATTAGCCTACCCTTGCTTCTGGGAACTAATCCGTGAAGTCTGTCTGCCTCAATCAGCACCTACACTTCACGTCCAGCTTCAAAAATTACAGGGTTTCCCTTAACTGAGAGGTAGTCCAGAGAGACATTGCCACCTAGGCCCCACTAAGGCATCAGCTTGATATCCTTACGCCACAATCACGACTCCCAGCAGGGCAATGGTTACCAATGTCATGGTCCATCGTGTCCACTGCATGTGCAGTAAGAGAGTCAGAAACGCCAGGGGAATATTCTGCTTCGTCGCCATGTATATTGAGGCTTCCTGGGAAAGTTTATTTTCCTCATTGCAAAGCGGAGAGTTGCGGCCTCAGTGTTACCTGGTAAACACTGTTGTTGCCCATCTTCTCTTAATTGCACAATGGTCTATGTGAGGACAAGTGATTTTCCAAGAAAGAAACTTGGAGCTTGCCATTCCTTGGTAGGTGCTCATCCTTCGGTAATCTACAGTGAATTGGCGACCCCTTTTGACCACTAACTTCAAGCTAACGTTCCTCTTGTATCATGCCACAGGTTGGCATGCAGCAGAACCCATGTAGCCTTCTTCAGTGTGGTTCTTGGGCTCTAGGAAGGATTCCAGATCTCTCAGTACTAGCGGGTCTGCACCAGCAAGAGAAACGTACAAGAAGGACGGCCAGTGTGTTTGGGCCTTTGGGAGCAATGCAGCGTTGGGAACAGCTAGATGCCGAGTCATGGGCAGTGAAGGGCTTCTTTGGTTAAACCTCTAGATTGTGGCAAGTTGAAACAAGTCAAGTATCTCCCTTCTAAAGCACCTTGGAGGTACAAAATGGAGAAAGAAACAGCAGGGTCAATGCTCTTTTGGCCCTTTTGAAAATAAGGCTTGAAGGGAAACTTTATTTTCCTCATTGGGATTTACAGAGTTGCATGCTCAGTTCTCCCTGAGAAACACTGTAGTTGCACATGTTCCATTCATAGCACAATTGCCTTTGTGATGAGAAGTGAGTTTCTAGGAAAGAAACTTGGAGGTTACCGTTCCTTGGTAGGTGCTCATCCTTCGGTAATCTTCAGTGAATTGGCGAACCCTTTTGACCAGTAGCCTCAAGGTAACGTTCCTCTGCTATCAAGCAACAGGTTGGCATGCAGCAGAATACATGTAGCCTCATTCAGGTTGGTTCCTGAGCTCTGGGAAGCATTCCAGGTCTCTTAATACTGGCAGGTCTGCACTAGGATGAGCAACGTACAAGAAGGATGGCCTGTGTCTTTGGGGTGTTGTGAGCAGTGCAGCATTGAGAACAGCTAGATGCCGAGTCCTGGGAGCTTAAGGGCTTCTTTCTTAAACTCTAGAACGTAGTCAGTTGAAACAACTCAAGTATCTCCCTTCTAAAGCACCTTGGAAGTACAAAACAGAGAAAGAAACGGCAAGGTCAATGCTCTGTGGGCGTTTTTGAATATAAGGCTTGAAGGGAAACTTTATTTTCCTCATTGGGATTTAGAGAGTTGCGGGGTCAATTCTCACTGACAGACAATCTAGTTGCATATGGTCCCTTCATGGCACAATTCCCTTTTTGATGACGAGAGAATTTCTAAGAAAGAAATTTGGAGGTTGCCATCCTTTGGTAGGTGCTCATCCTTCAGTAATCTTTAGTGAATTGGCGACCCCATTGACCACTAGCCACAGCTAACGTTCCTCTTGTATCATGACACAGATTGGCATGCAGCAGAATCTTATTCAGTGTGGTCCTTGAGCTCTAGGAAGGATTCCAGGTCTCTTGGTACTGGCGGGTATTCACTAGGATGAGAAACGTACGAGAATGACGGCCTGTGTGTTTGGGCCTTTGTGAGCAATGTAGCGTTGGGAACAGCTAGATGCCGAGTCATGGGCAGTGAAGGGCTTCGTTGGTTAAACCTTTAGATTGTGGCAAATTGAAACAACTGAAGTATCACCCTTCTAAAGCACCTTTGTGGTACAAAAGAAGGAAAGAAATAGGAGGGTCAAGGCTCTGCGGACCCTTTCGAAAATAAGGTAAGGCTTGAAGGGAAACTTTATTTTCCTCATTGGGGTTTCGAGAGTTTTGGGCCCAATTCTACCTGAGAAACACTGTACTTACGCATGTTCCCTTCAGAGCACCGTTGCCTTTGTGATGACAAGTGAGTTTCTAGGAAAGAGACTTGGAGGTTGTTATTCCTTGGCAGATGATCATCCTTCGGTAATCATCAGTGAATTGGCGAACCCGTTTGAGCTTTAGCCTCAAGCTAACGTTCCTCTTGTATCCTCCCACAGATTGGCATGCAGCAGAATCCATGTAGCGTTATTCAGTGTGGTTCTTGAACTCTTGGAAGCATTCCAGGTCTCTTAGGACTGGCAGGTCTGCACTAGGATGAGAAACGTACAAGAAGGACGGCCTGGGTGTTTGGGCCTTTGTGAGCAATGCAGCACTGGGAACAGCTAGATGCTGAGTCATGGGCAGTGAAGGGCTTTTTTGGTTAAACGTCTAGATTGTTGCAAGTTGAGACAACTCAAGTATCTCCCTTCTAAAGCACCTTGGAGGTTCAAAACAGAGAAAGAAACCACAGGGTCAATGCTCTGCAGGCCCTTTTGAAAATAAGGTTTGGAGGGAAACTTTATTTTCCTCATTGGGATCTAGAGAGCTGCGGGCTCAATTCTCCCTGAGAAACACTGTAGTTGCACATGTTCTCTTCATAGCACAATTGCCTTTGTGATGACAAGTGAGTTTCTAGGAAAGAAACTTGGAGGTTGCCATTGTTTGGGAGGTGCTCACCCTTCGGTAATCTTCAGTGAAATGGCGAGCCTATTTGACGACCAGCCTCAAGCTAACGTTCCTCTTGTATCATGCCACAGGTTGACATGCAGCAGAATCCATGTAGCCTTATTCAGTGTGGTTCTTGAGCTTTAGGAAGCATTCCAGGTCTCTGAAAACTGGCGGGTCTCCACTAGGGTGAGAAGCGTACAAGAAGGACTGCCTGTGTTTTCGAGGAATTGTGAGCAATGCACCTTTGGCAACAGCTAGATGCCGAGTCATGGGCAGTGAAGGGCTTCTTTTTCTAAACCTCTAGAATGTGGTAAGTTGCAACAACTCAACTATCTCACTTGTAAGCACATTGGAGGTGCCAAAATGAGAACGAAACAGCAGGGTCAATGCTCTGTGAGCACTTTGGAAAATAAGGCTTGAAGGGAAGCTTTATTTTCCTCCTTGGGATTTAGAGCGTGTCGGGCTCAATTCTCCCTGAGAAACACTGTAATTGCACATGTTCTCTTCATAGCACAAATGGCTTTGTGATGACAAGTGAGTTTCTAGGAAGGAAACTTGGAGGTGGCCATTCTTTTGTAGCTGCTCACCCTTCAGTAATCGTCAGTGAGTTGGCGATCCCATTTGACCATTAACCTCAAGCTGACATTCCTCTTGTATCATGTCACAGGTTGGTATGCAGCAGAAACCATGTGGACTTATTCAGTGTGGTTGTTGAGCTGTGGGAAGCATTCCAGGTCTCCTAGGACTCGGGGGTCTTCACTAGATCTGATACGTACAAAAAGGACAGCCTGTGTCTTCGGGGCGTTGTGAGCAATGCACCGTTGGGAACAGCTAGTTGCCGAATCATGGGCAGTGAAGGGTTTCGTTGGATAAAGGCCGAGATTGCGACACCTTGAAAACACCTAGCTATCAGCGTTCTGTTCACTCCTTCGTGCCAAACGTGTCTGCTTTTCTGCCTATCCCCGAGCACACGAAAAATATAATGATCCTACCCTTCCTTCTGGGAACCCACACGTGATGGAATCTACCCCAGGCAAGCCAGTGGACTTTAAGTGCAGCCTGAAAAATTACAGGTTTTCCCTTGAAAGCTAGGTATTCCGGAGATCCATTTTACACCCAGTCCTCACTAACCTATGACTCTGTAATCCCTTCAGCACACTCCCTACTCCCTGTATCGCAAAGTTTACTCACTAACAGGTCTACTTGGTCACCTGAATGTCCAATAGGTACTCAGAAACGGCAGCATAAGATGCTGTGTCCTCCCCTTGGAGATTGAGGCTTGATGGGAAGTGGATTTTCCACATTGGAATGTCGACACTTGTGGCCTCAGTGTTACCTGATAAACAGTGTAGTTGCCCATCTTCTCCTAATTGCAGGATTGCCTTTTCAGGAGAAGTGATTTTCCATGAAACAAACGTTGCCTTTCAATTCCTGCTAGGTGCTCCTCGCTCAGCAACTTTTAGTGAATATGCCGAGCGCATGGGACGACTGGCCTCACTCTAACGTTCTGCTTTTCTCGTCACAATGGTAAGCAGGCAGCAGGTTCAATGCAGCTTTTGTCAAAGCAGTGCTTTTACTCTAGGAAGCCTTTTTGATGCCTTAGGACACGCCAGTGTGCACTAGGATCTAAGATGTACACGAGGGACTGCCAGTCTCTTCTGGGACTTGTGAGCGACGTTCAGTTGAGGACAACTCTATGCCAAAAAAGGGCAGTGAAAGGCTTCTTTTGTTAAACCTCTAGAATGTGGTAAGTTGAAACAACTCAAGTATCTCCCTTCTAACGCACCATGGAGGTACAAAATCGAGAAAGAAAGAGCAGGTCAATGTTCGGTGGTCCCTTCTGAACATAAGGCATGAAGGGATACTTTATTTACCTCCTTGGGATTTAGAGAGTTGCAGGCTCAATTCTCCCTGAGAAACACTATACTTGCACATCTTCCCTTCATAGCACATTTGCCATTGTGATGACGAGAGTTTCTAGGAAAGAAACTTGGAGGTTGCCATTCCTTGGTAGTGGCTCATCCCTCGGGAATCTTCAGGGAATGGGCCAACCCCATGGGACATCTAGCCTCAAGTTTACGTTCAGCTTTTCTCATGACAGAGGTAGGCATTCAACGGGTTCCATGCAACCTTAGTGCCTGTGGTTCTTGAACTCTAGGAAGCATATCCGGTCTCTTTTGGCTCGCGGTTCTGCACTAGGTTTTGAAACGTACTAAAAGGACTGCCTGTGTCTTTGGGCGGTTGTGAGCAGTCTACCGTTGGGAACAACTAGATGCCAAGTGATGGGCAGTGAAGGACTTCGTTGGTTACACACCTAGATTGTGATAGCTTGAAAGCAACACCGTTATCAACGTTCCATGCCTTCCTTCATGAAAAGCGTGTCTACATTCTTGAGGAAACCTGAGCTGCACTGAAAAGCACAATTAGCCTACCCTTGCTTCTGGGAACTAATCCGTGAAGTCTGTCTGCCTCAATCAGCACCTACACTTCACGTCCAGCTTCAAAAATTACAGGGTTTCCCTTAACTGAGAGGTAGTCCAGAGAGACATTGCCACCTAGGCCCCACTAAGGCATCAGCTTGATATCCTTACGCCACAATCACGACTCCCAGCAGGGCAATGGTTACCAATGTCATGGTCCATCGTGTCCACTGCATGTGCAGTAAGAGAGTCAGAAACGCCAGGGGAATATTCTGCTTCGTCGCCATGTATATTGAGGCTTCCTGGGAAAGTTTATTTTCCTCATTGCAAAGCGGAGAGTTGCGGCCTCAGTGTTACCTGGTAAACACTGTTGTTGCCCATCTTCTCTTAATTGCACAACGGTCTATGTGAGGACAAGTGATTTTCCAAGAAAGAAACTTGGAGCTTGCCATTCCTTGGTAGGTGCTCATCCTTCGGTAATCTACAGTGAATTGGCGACCCCTTTTGACCACTAACTTCAAGCTAACGTTCCTCTTGTATCATGCCACAGGTTGGCATGCAGCAGAACCCATGTAGCCTTCTTCAGTGTGGTTCTTGGGCTCTAGGAAGGATTCCAGATCTCTCAGTACTAGCGGGTCTGCACCAGCAAGAGAAACGTACAAGAAGGACGGCCAGTGTGTTTGGGCCTTTGGGAGCAATGCAGCGTTGGGAACAGCTAGATGCCGAGTCATGGGCAGTGAAGGGCTTCTTTGGTTAAACCTCTAGATTGTGGCAAGTTGAAACAAGTCAAGTATCTCCCTTCTAAAGCACCTTGGAGGTACAAAATGGAGAAAGAAACAGCAGGGTCAATGCTCTTTTGGCCCTTTTGAAAATAAGGCTTGAAGGGAAACTTTATTTTCCTCATTGGGATTTACAGAGTTGCATGCTCAGTTCTCCCTGAGAAACACTGTAGTTGCACATGTTCCATTCATAGCACAATTGCCTTTGTGATGAGAAGTGAGTTTCTAGGAAAGAAACTTGGAGGTTACCGTTCCTTGGTAGGTGCTCATCCTTCGGTAATCTTCAGTGAATTGGCGAACCCTTTTGACCAGTAGCCTCAAGGTAACGTTCCTCTGCTATCAAGCAACAGGTTGGCATGCAGCAGAATACATGTAGCCTCATTCAGGTTGGTTCCTGAGCTCTGGGAAGCATTCCAGGTCTCTTAATACTGGCAGGTCTGCACTAGGATGAGCAACGTACAAGAAGGATGGCCTGTGTCTTTGGGGTGTTGTGAGCAGTGCAGCATTGAGAACAGCTAGATGCCGAGTCCTGGGAGCTTAAGGGCTTCTTTCTTAAACTCTAGAACGTAGTCAGTTGAAACAACTCAAGTATCTCCCTTCTAAAGCACCTTGGAAGTACAAAACAGAGAAAGAAACGGCAAGGTCAATGCTCTGTGGGCGTTTTTGAATATAAGGCTTGAAGGGAAACTTTATTTTCCTCATTGGGATTTAGAGAGTTGCGGGGTCAATTCTCACTGACAGACAATCTAGTTGCATATGGTCCCTTCATGGCACAATTCCCTTTTTGATGACGAGAGAATTTCTAAGAAAGAAATTTGGAGGTTGCCATCCTTTGGTAGGTGCTCATCCTTCAGTAATCTTTAGTGAATTGGCGACCCCATTGACCACTAGCCACAGCTAACGTTCCTCTTGTATCATGACACAGATTGGCATGCAGCAGAATCTTATTCAGTGTGGTCCTTGAGCTCTAGGAAGGATTCCAGGTCTCTTGGTACTGGCGGGTATTCACTAGGATGAGAAACGTACGAGAATGACGGCCTGTGTGTTTGGGCCTTTGTGAGCAATGTAGCGTTGGGAACAGCTAGATGCCGAGTCATGGGCAGTGAAGGGCTTCGTTGGTTAAACCTTTAGATTGTGGCAAATTGAAACAACTGAAGTATCACCCTTCTAAAGCACCTTTGTGGTACAAAAGAAGGAAAGAAATAGGAGGGTCAAGGCTCTGCGGACCCTTTCGAAAATAAGGTAAGGCTTGAAGGGAAACTTTATTTTCCTCATTGGGGTTTCGAGAGTTTTGGGCCCAATTCTACCTGAGAAACACTGTACTTACGCATGTTCCCTTCAGAGCACCGTTGCCTTTGTGATGACAAGTGAGTTTCTAGGAAAGAGACTTGGAGGTTGTTATTCCTTGGCAGATGATCATCCTTCGGTAATCATCAGTGAATTGGCGAACCCGTTTGAGCTTTAGCCTCAAGCTAACGTTCCTCTTGTATCCTCCCACAGATTGGCATGCAGCAGAATCCATGTAGCGTTATTCAGTGTGGTTCTTGAACTCTTGGAAGCATTCCAGGTCTCTTAGGACTGGCAGGTCTGCACTAGGATGAGAAACGTACAAGAAGGACGGCCTGGGTGTTTGGGCCTTTGTGAGCAATGCAGCACTGGGAACAGCTAGATGCTGAGTCATGGGCAGTGAAGGGCTTTTTTGGTTAAACGTCTAGATTGTTGCAAGTTGAGACAACTCAAGTATCTCCCGTCTAAAGCACCTTGGAGGTTCAAAACAGAGAAAGAAACCACAGGGTCAATGCTCTGCAGGCCCTTTTGAAAATAAGGCTTGGAGGGAAACTTTATTTTCCTCATTGGGATCTAGAGAGCTGCGGGCTCAATTCTCCCTGAGAAACACTGTAGTTGCACATGTTCTCTTCATAGCACAATTGCCTTTGTGATGACAAGTGAGTTTCTAGGAAAGAAACTTGGAGGTTGCCATTGTTTGGGAGGTGCTCACCCTTCGGTAATCTTCAGTGAAATGGCGAGCCTATTTGACGACCAGCCTCAAGCTAACGTTCCTCTTGTATCATGCCACAGGTTGACATGCAGCAGAATCCATGTAGCCTTATTCAGTGTGGTTCTTGAGCTTTAGGAAGCATTCCAGGTCTCTGAAAACTGGCGGGTCTCCACTAGGGTGAGAAGCGTACAAGAAGGACTGCCTGTGTTTTCGAGGAATTGTGAGCAATGCACCTTTGGCAACAGCTAGATGCCGAGTCATGGGCAGTGAAGGGCTTCTTTTTCTAAACCTCTAGAATGTGGTAAGTTGCAACAACTCAACTATCTCACTTGTAAGCACATTGGAGGTGCCAAAATGAGAACGAAACAGCAGGGTCAATGCTCTGTGAGCACTTTGGAAAATAAGGCTTGAAGGGAAGCTTTATTTTCCTCCTTGGGATTTAGAGCGTGTCGGGCTCAATTCTCCCTGAGAAACACTGTAATTGCACATGTTCTCTTCATAGCACAAATGGCTTTGTGATGACAAGTGAGTTTCTAGGAAGGAAACTTGGAGGTGGCCATTCTTTTGTAGCTGCTCACCCTTCAGTAATCGTCAGTGAGTTGGCGATCCCATTTGACCATTAACCTCAAGCTGACATTCCTCTTGTATCATGTCACAGGTTGGTATGCAGCAGAAACCATGTGGACTTATTCAGTGTGGTTGTTGAGCTGTGGGAAGCATTCCAGGTCTCCTAGGACTCGGGGGTCTTCACTAGATCTGATACGTACAAAAAGGACAGCCTGTGTCTTCGGGGCGTTGTGAGCAATGCACCGTTGGGAACAGCTAGTTGCCGAATCATGGGCAGTGAAGGGTTTCGTTGGATAAAGGCCGAGATTGCGACACCTTGAAAACACCTAGCTATCAGCGTTCTGTTCACTCCTTCGTGCCAAACGTGTCTGCTTTTCTGCCTATCCCCGAGCACACGAAAAATATAATGATCCTACCCTTCCTTCTGGGAACCCACACGTGATGGAATCTACCCCAGGCAAGCCAGTGGACTTTAAGTGCAGCCTGAAAAATTACAGGTTTTCCCTTGAAAGCTAGGTATTCCGG
The DNA here is from genome assembly GCF_965194825.1 of Balaenoptera physalus. Classification (NCBI taxonomy): domain Eukaryota; kingdom Metazoa; phylum Chordata; class Mammalia; order Artiodactyla; family Balaenopteridae; genus Balaenoptera; species Balaenoptera physalus. Next base: position 99,090 of record NW_028124986.1, on the reverse strand, counting down.
AGATCCATTTTACACCCAGTCCTCACTAACCTATGACTCTGTAATCCCTTCAGCACACTCACTACTCCCTGTATCGCAAAGTTTACTCACTAACAGGTCTACTTGGTCACCTGAATGTCCAATAGGTACTCAGAAACGGCAGCATAAGATGCTGTGTCCTCCCCTTGGAGATTGAGGCTTGATGGGAAGTGGATTTTCCACATTGGAATGTCGACACTTGTGGCCTCAGTGTTACCTGATAAACAGTGTAGTTGCCCATCTTCTCCTCATTGCAGGATTGCCTTTTCAGGAGAAGTGATTTTCCATGAAACAAACGTTGCCTTTCAATTCCTGCTAGGTGCTCCTCGCTCAGCAACTTTTAGTGAATATGCCGAGCGCATGGGACGACTGGCCTCACTCTAACGTTCTGCTTTTCTCGTCACAATGGTAAGCAGGCAGCAGGTTCAATGCAGCTTTTGTCAAAGCAGTGCTTTTACTCTAGGAAGCCTTTTTGATGCCTTAGGACACGCCAGTGTGCACTAGGATCTAAGATGTACACGAGGGACTGCCAGTCTCTTCTGGGACTTGTGAGCGACGTTCAGTTGAGGACAACTCTATGCCAAAAAAGGGCAGTGAAAGGCTTCTTTTGTTAAACCTCTAGAATGTGGTAAGTTGAAACAACTCAAGTATCTCCCTTCTAACGCACCATGGAGGTACAAAATCGAGAAAGAAAGAGCAGGTCAATGTTCGGTGGTCCCTTCTGAACATAAGGCATGAAGGGATACTTTATTTACCTCCTTGGGATTTAGAGAGTTGCAGGCTCAATTCTCCCTGAGAAACACTATACTTGCACATCTTCCCTTCATAGCACATTTGCCATTGTGATGACGAGAGTTTCTAGGAAAGAAACTTGGAGGTTGCCATTCCTTGGTAGTGGCTCATCCCTCGGGAATCTTCAGGGAATGGGCCAACCACATGGGACATCTAGCCTCAAGTTTACGTTCAGCTTTTCTCATGACAGAGGTAGGCATTCAACGGGTTCCATGCAACCTTAGTGCCTGTGGTTCTTGAACTCTAGGAAGCATATCCGGTCTCTTTTGGCTCGCGGTTCTGCACTAGGTTTTGAAACGTACTAAAAGGACTGCCTGTGTCTTTGGGCGGTTGTGAGCAGTCTACTGTTGGGAACAACTAGATGCCAAGTGATGGGCAGTGAAGGACTTCGTTGGTTACACACCTAGATTGCGATAGCTTGAAAGCAACACCGTTATCAACGTTCCATGCCTTCCTTCATGAAAAGCGTGTCTACATTCTTGAGGAAACCTGAGCTGCACTGAAAAGCACAATTAGCCTACCCTTGCTTCTGGGAACTAATCCGTGAAGTCTGTCTGCCTCAATCAGCACCTACACTTCACGTCCAGCTTCAAAAATTACAGGGTTTCCCTTAACTGAGAGGTAGTCCAGAGAGACATTGCCACCTAGGCCCCACTAAGGCATCAGCTTGATATCCTTACGCCACAATCACGACTCCCAGCAGGGCAATGGTTACCAGTGTCATGGTCCATCGTGTCCACTGCATGTGCAGTAAGAGAGTCAGAAACGCCAGGGGAATATTCTGCTTCGTCGCCATGTATATTGAGGCTTCCTGGGAAAGTTTATTTTCCTCATTGCAAAGCGGAGAGTTGCGGCCTCAGTGTTACCTGGTAAACACTGTTGTTGCCCATCTTCTCTTAATTGCACAATGGTCTATGTGAGGACAAGTGATTTTCCAAGAAAGAAACTTGGAGCTTGCCATTCCTTGGTAGGTGCTCATCCTTCGGTAATCTACAGTGAATTGGCGACCCCTTTTGACCACTAACTTCAAGCTAACGTTCCTCTTGTATCATGCCACAGGTTGGCATGCAGCAGAACCCATGTAGCCTTCTTCAGTGTGGTTCTTGGGCTCTAGGAAGGATTCCAGATCTCTCAGTACTAGCGGGTCTGCACCAGCAAGAGAAACGTACAAGAAGGACGGCCAGTGTGTTTGGGCCTTTGGGAGCAATGCAGCGTTGGGAACAGCTAGATGCCGAGTCATGGGCAGTGAAGGGCTTCTTTGGTTAAACCTCTAGATTGTGGCAAGTTGAAACAAGTCAAGTATCTCCCTTCTAAAGCACCTTGGAGGTACAAAATGGAGAAAGAAACAGCAGGGTCAATGCTCTTTTGGCCCTTTTGAAAATAAGGCTTGAAGGGAAACTTTATTTTCCTCATTGGGATTTACAGAGTTGCATGCTCAGTTCTCCCTGAGAAACACTGTAGTTGCACATGTTCCATTCATAGCACAATTGCCTTTGTGATGAGAAGTGAGTTTCTAGGAAAGAAACTTGGAGGTTACCGTTCCTTGGTAGGTGCTCATCCTTCGGTAATCTTCAGTGAATTGGCGAACCCTTTTGACCAGTAGCCTCAAGGTAACGTTCCTCTGCTATCAAGCAACAGGTTGGCATGCAGCAGAATACATGTAGCCTCATTCAGGTTGGTTCCTGAGCTCTGGGAAGCATTCCAGGTCTCTTAATACTGGCAGGTCTGCACTAGGATGAGCAACGTACAAGAAGGATGGCCTGTGTCTTTGGGGTGTTGTGAGCAGTGCAGCATTGAGAACAGCTAGATGCCGAGTCCTGGGAGCTTAAGGGCTTCTTTCTTAAACTCTAGAACGTAGTCAGTTGAAACAACTCAAGTATCTCCCTTCTAAAGCCCCTTGGAAGTACAAAACAGAGAAAGAAACGGCAAGGTCAATGCTCTGTGGGCGTTTTTGAATATAAGGCTTGAAGGGAAACTTTATTTTCCTCATTGGGATTTAGAGAGTTGCGGGGTCAATTCTCACTGACAGACAATCTAGTTGCATATGGTCCCTTCATGGCACAATTCCCTTTTTGATGACGAGAGAATTTCTAAGAAAGAAATTTGGAGGTTGCCATCCTTTGGTAGGTGCTCATCCTTCAGTAATCTTTAGTGAATTGGCGACCCCATTGACCACTAGCCATAGCTAACGTTCCTCTTGTATCATGACACAGATTGGCATGCAGCAGAATCTTATTCAGTGTGGTCCTTGAGCTCTAGGAAGGATTCCAGGTCTCTTAGTACTGGCGGGTATTCACTAGGATGAGAAACGTACGAGAATGACGGCCTGTGTGTTTGGGCCTTTGTGAGCAATGTAGCGTTGGGAACAGCTAGATGCCGAGTCATGGGCAGTGAAGGGCTTCGTTGGTTAAACCTTTAGATTGTGGCAAATTGAAACAACTGAAGTATCACCCTTCTAAAGCACCTTTGTGGTACAAAAGAAGGAAAGAAATAGGAGGGTCAAGGCTCTGCGGACCCTTTCGAAAATAAGGTAAGGCTTGAAGGGAAACTTTATTTTCCTCATTGGGGTTTCGAGAGTTTTGGGCCCAATTCTACCTGAGAAACACTGTACTTACGCATGTTCCCTTCAGAGCACCGTTGCCTTTGTGATGACAAGTGAGTTTCTAGGAAAGAGACTTGGAGGTTGTTATTCCTTGGCAGATGATCATCCTTCGGTAATCATCAGTGAATTGGCGAACCCGTTTGAGCTTTAGCCTCAAGCTAACGTTCCTCTTGTATCCTCCCACAGATTGGCATGCAGCAGAATCCATGTAGCGTTATTCAGTGTGGTTCTTGAACTCTTGGAAGCATTCCAGGTCTCTTAGGACTGGCAGGTCTGCACTAGGATGAGAAACGTACAAGAAGGACGGCCTGGGTGTTTGGGCCTTTGTGAGCAATGCAGCACTGGGAACAGCTAGATGCTGAGTCATGGGCAGTGAAGGGCTTTTTTGGTTAAACGTCTAGATTGTTGCAAGTTGAGACAACTCAAGTATCTCCCGTCTAAAGCACCTTGGAGGTTCAAAACAGAGAAAGAAACCACAGGGTCAATGCTCTGCAGGCCCTTTTGAAAATAAGGCTTGGAGGGAAACTTTATTTTCCTCATTGGGATCTAGAGAGCTGCGGGCTCAATTCTCCCTGAGAAACACTGTAGTTGCACATGTTCTCTTCATAGCACAATTGCCTTTGTGATGACAAGTGAGTTTCTAGGAAAGAAACTTGGAGGTTGCCATTGTTTGGGAGGTGCTCACCCTTCGGTAATCTTCAGTGAAATGGCGAGCCTATTTGACGACCAGCCTCAAGCTAACGTTCCTCTTGTATCATGCCACAGGTTGACATGCAGCAGAATCCATGTAGCCTTATTCAGTGTGGTTCTTGAGCTTTAGGAAGCATTCCAGGTCTCTGAAAACTGGCGGGTCTCCACTAGGGTGAGAAGCGTACAAGAAGGACTGCCTGTGTTTTCGAGGAATTGTGAGCAATGCACCTTTGGCAACAGCTAGATGCCGAGTCATGGGCAGTGAAGGGCTTCTTTTTCTAAACCTCTAGAATGTGGTAAGTTGCAACAACTCAACTATCTCACTTGTAAGCACATTGGAGGTGCCAAAATGAGAACGAAACAGCAGGGTCAATGCTCTGTGAGCACTTTGGAAAATAAGGCTTGAAGGGAAGCTTTATTTTCCTCCTTGGGATTTAGAGCGTGTCGGGCTCAATTCTCCCTGAGAAACACTGTAATTGCACATGTTCTCTTCATAGCACAAATGGCTTTGTGATGACAAGTGAGTTTCTAGGAAGGAAACTTGGAGGTGGCCATTCTTTTGTAGCTGCTCACCCTTCAGTAATCGTCAGTGAGTTGGCGATCCCATTTGACCATTAACCTCAAGCTGACATTCCTCTTGTATCATGTCACAGGTTGGTATGCAGCAGAAACCATGTGGACTTATTCAGTGTGGTTGTTGAGCTGTGGGAAGCATTCCAGGTCTCCTAGGACTCGGGGGTCTTCACTAGATCTGATACGTACAAAAAGGACAGCCTGTGTCTTCGGGGCGTTGTGAGCAATGCACCGTTGGGAACAGCTAGTTGCCGAATCATGGGCAGTGAAGGGTTTCGTTGGATAAAGGCCGAGATTGCGACACCTTGAAAACACCTAGCTATCAGCGTTCTGTTCACTCCTTCGTGCCAAACGTGTCTGCTTTTCTGCCTATCCCCGAGCACACGAAAAATATAATGATCCTACCCTTCCTTCTGGGAACCCACACGTGATGGAATCTACCCCAGGCAAGCCAGTGGACTTTAAGTGCAGCCTGAAAAATTACAGGTTTTCCCTTGAAAGCTAGGTATTCCGGAGATCCATTTTACACCCAGTCCTCACTAACCTATGACTCTGTAATCCCTTCAGCACACTCACTACTCCCTGTATCGCAAAGTTTACTCACTAACAGGTCTACTTGGTCACCTGAATGTCCAATAGGTACTCAGAAACGGCAGCATAAGATGCTGTGTCCTCCCCTTGGAGATTGAGGCTTGATGGGAAGTGGATTTTCCACATTGGAATGTCGACACTTGTGGCCTCAGTGTTACCTGATAAACAGTGTAGTTGCCCATCTTCTCCTCATTGCAGGATTGCCTTTTCAGGAGAAGTGATTTTCCATGAAACAAACGTTGCCTTTCAATTCCTGCTAGGTGCTCCTCGCTCAGCAACTTTTAGTGAATATGCCGAGCGCATGGGACGACTGGCCTCACTCTAACGTTCTGCTTTTCTCGTCACAATGGTAAGCAGGCAGCAGGTTCAATGCAGCTTTTGTCAAAGCAGTGCTTTTACTCTAGGAAGCCTTTTTGATGCCTTAGGACACGCCAGTGTGCACTAGGATCTAAGATGTACACGAGGGACTGCCAGTCTCTTCTGGGACTTGTGAGCGACGTTCAGTTGAGGACAACTCTATGCCAAAAAAGGGCAGTGAAAGGCTTCTTTTGTTAAACCTCTAGAATGTGGTAAGTTGAAACAACTCAAGTATCTCCCTTCTAACGCACCATGGAGGTACAAAATCGAGAAAGAAAGAGCAGGTCAATGTTCGGTGGTCCCTTCTGAACATAAGGCATGAAGGGATACTTTATTTACCTCCTTGGGATTTAGAGAGTTGCAGGCTCAATTCTCCCTGAGAAACACTATACTTGCACATCTTCCCTTCATAGCACATTTGCCATTGTGATGACGAGAGTTTCTAGGAAAGAAACTTGGAGGTTGCCATTCCTTGGTAGTGGCTCATCCCTCGGGAATCTTCAGGGAATGGGCCAACCCCATGGGACATCTAGCCTCAAGTTTACGTTCAGCTTTTCTCATGACAGAGGTAGGCATTCAACGGGTTCCATGCAACCTTAGTGCCTGTGGTTCTTGAACTCTAGGAAGCATATCCGGTCTCTTTTGGCTCGCGGTTCTGCACTAGGTTTTGAAACGTACTAAAAGGACTGCCTGTGTCTTTGGGCGGTTGTGAGCAGTCTACCGTTGGGAACAACTAGATGCCAAGTGATGGGCAGTGAAGGACTTCGTTGGTTACACACCTAGATTGCGATAGCTTGAAAGCAACACCGTTATCAACGTTCCATGCCTTCCTTCATGAAAAGCGTGTCTACATTCTTGAGGAAACCTGAGCTGCACTGAAAAGCACAATTAGCCTACCCTTGCTTCTGGGAACTAATCCGTGAAGTCTGTCTGCCTCAATCAGCACCTACACTTCACGTCCAGCTTCAAAAATTACAGGGTTTCCCTTAACTGAGAGGTAGTCCAGAGAGACATTGCCACCTAGGCCCCACTAAGGCATCAGCTTGATATCCTTACGCCACAATCACGACTCCCAGCAGGGCAATGGTTACCAATGTCATGGTCCATCGTGTCCACTGCATGTGCAGTAAGAGAGTCAGAAACGCCAGGGGAATATTCTGCTTCGTCGCCATGTATATTGAGGCTTCCTGGGAAAGTTTATTTTCCTCATTGCAAAGCGGAGAGTTGCGGCCTCAGTGTTACCTGGTAAACACTGTTGTTGCCCATCTTCTCTTAATTGCACAATGGTCTATGTGAGGACAAGTGATTTTCCAAGAAAGAAACTTGGAGCTTGCCATTCCTTGGTAGGTGCTCATCCTTCGGTAATCTACAGTGAATTGGCGACCCCTTTTGACCACTAACTTCAAGCTAACGTTCCTCTTGTATCATGCCACAGGTTGGCATGCAGCAGAACCCATGTAGCCTTCTTCAGTGTGGTTCTTGGGCTCTAGGAAGGATTCTAGATCTCTCAGTACTAGCGGGTCTGCACCAGCAAGAGAAACGTACAAGAAGGACGGCCAGTGTGTTTGGGCCTTTGGGAGCAATGCAGCGTTGGGAACAGCTAGATGCCGAGTCATGGGCAGTGAAGGGCTTCTTTGGTTAAACCTCTAGATTGTGGCAAGTTGAAACAAGTCAAGTATCTCCCTTCTAAAGCACCTTGGAGGTACAAAATGGAGAAAGAAACAGCAGGGTCAATGCTCTTTTGGCCCTTTTGAAAATAAGGCTTGAAGGGAAACTTTATTTTCCTCACTGGGATTTACAGAGTTGCATGCTCAGTTCTCCCTGAGAAACACTGTAGTTGCACATGTTCCATTCATAGCACAATTGCCTTTGTGATGAGAAGTGAGTTTCTAGGAAAGAAACTTGGAGGTTACCGTTCCTTGGTAGGTGCTCATCCTTCGGTAATCTTCAGTGAATTGGCGAACCCTTTTGACCAGTAGCCTCAAGGTAACGTTCCTCTGCTATCAAGCAACAGGTTGGCATGCAGCAGAATACATGTAGCCTCATTCAGGTTGGTTCCTGAGCTCTGGGAAGCATTCCAGGTCTCTTAATACTGGCAGGTCTGCACTAGGATGAGCAACGTACAAGAAGGATGGCCTGTGTCTTTGGGGTGTTGTGAGCAGTGCAGCATTGAGAACAGCTAGATGCCGAGTCCTGGGAGCTTAAGGGCTTCTTTCTTAAACTCTAGAACGTAGTCAGTTGAAACAACTCAAGTATCTCCCTTCTAAAGCACCTTGGAAGTACAAAACAGAGAAAGAAACGGCAAGGTCAATGCTCTGTGGGCGTTTTTGAATATAAGGCTTGAAGGGAAACTTTATTTTCCTCATTGGGATTTAGAGAGTTGCGGGGTCAATTCTCACTGACAAAGAATCTAGTTGCATATGGTCCCTTCATGGCACAATTCCCTTTTTGATGACGAGAGAATTTCTAAGAAAGAAATTTGGAGGTTGCCATTCTTTGGTAGGTGCTCATCCTTCAGTAATCTTTAGTGAATTGGCGACCCCATTGACCACAAGCCACAGCTAACGTTCCTCTTGTATCATGACACAGATTGGCATGCAGCAGAATCTTATTCAGTGTGGTCCTTGAGCTCTAGGAAGGATTCCAGGTCTCTTAGTACTGGCGGGTATTCACTAGGATGAAAAACGTACGAGAATGACGGCCTGTGTGTTTGGGCCTTTGTGAGCAATGTAGCGTTGGGAACAGCTAGATGCCGAGTCATGGGCAGTGAAGGGCTTCGTTGGTTAAACCTTTAGATTGTGGCAAATTGAAACAACTGAAGTATCACCCTTCTAAAGCACCTTTGTGGTACAAAAGAAGGAAAGAAATAGGAGGGTCAAGGCTCTGCGGACCCTTTCGAAAATAAGGTAAGGCTTGAAGGGAAACTTTATTTTCCTCATTGGGGTTTCGAGAGTTTTGGGCCCAATTCTACCTGAGAAACACTGTACTTACGCATGTTCCCTTCAGAGCACCGTTGCCTTTGTGATGACAAGTGAGTTTCTAGGAAAGAGACTTGGAGGTTGTTATTCCTTGGCAGATGATCATCCTTCGGTAATCATCAGTGAATTGGCGAACCCGTTTGAGCTTTAGCCTCAAGCTAACGTTCCTCTTGTATCCTCCCACAGATTGGCATGCAGCAGAATCCATGTAGCGTTATTCAGTGTGGTTCTTGAACTCTTGGAAGCATTCCAGGTGTCTTAGGACTGGCAGGTCTGCACTAGGATGAGAAACGTACAAGAAGGACGGCCTGGGTGTTTGGGCCTTTGTGAGCAATGCAGCACTGGGAACAGCTAGATGCTGAGTCATGGGCAGTGAAGGGCTTTTTTGGTTAAACGTCTAGATTGTTGCAAGTTGAGACAACTCAAGTATCTCCCGTCTAAAGCACCTTGGAGGTTCAAAACAGAGAAAGAAACCACAGGGTCAATGCTCTGCAGGCCCTTTTGAAAATAAGGCTTGGAGGGAAACTTTATTTTCCTCATTGGGATCTAGAGAGCTGCGGGCTCAATTCTCCCTGAGAAACACTGTAGTTGCACATGTTCTCTTCATAGCACAATTGCCTTTGTGATGACAAGTGAGTTTCTAGGAAAGAAACTTGGAGGTTGCCATTGTTTGGGAGGTGCTCACCCTTCGGTAATCTTCAGTGAAATGGCGAGCCTATTTGACGACCAGCCTCAAGCTAACGTTCCTCTTGTATCATGCCACAGGTTGACATGCAGCAGAATCCATGTAGCCTTATTCAGTGTGGTTCTTGAGCTTTAGGAAGCATTCCAGGTCTCTGAAAACTGGCGGGTCTCCACTAGGGTGAGAAGCGTACAAGAAGGACTGCCTGTGTTTTCGAGGAATTGTGAGCAATGCACCTTTGGCAACAGCTAGATGCCGAGTCATGGGCAGTGAAGGGCTTCTTTTTCTAAACCTCTAGAATGTGGTAAGTTGCAACAACTCAACTATCTCACTTGTAAGCACATTGGAGGTGCCAAAATGAGAACGAAACAGCAGGGTCAATGCTCTGTGAGCACTTTGGAAAATAAGGCTTGAAGGGAAGCTTTATTTTCCTCCTTGGGATTTAGAGCGTGTCGGGCTCAATTCTCCCTGAGAAACACTGTAATTGCACATGTTCTCTTCATAGCACAAATGGCTTTGTGATGACAAGTGAGTTTCTAGGAAGGAAACTTGGAGGTGGCCATTCTTTTGTAGCTGCTCACCCTTCAGTAATCGTCAGTGAGTTGGCGATCCCATTTGACCATTAACCTCAAGCTGACATTCCTCTTGTATCATGTCACAGGTTGGTATGCAGCAGAAACCATGTGGACTTATTCAGTGTGGTTGTTGAGCTGTGGGAAGCATTCCAGGTCTCCTAGGACTCGGGGGTCTTCACTAGATCTGATACGTACAAAAAGGACAGCCTGTGTCTTCGGGGCGTTGTGAGCAATGCACCGTTGGGAACAGCTAGTTGCCGAAACATGGGCAGTGAAGGGTTTCGTTGGATAAAGGCCGAGATTGCGACACCTTGAAAACACCTAGCTATCAGCGTTCTGTTCACTCCTTCGTGCCAAACGTGTCTGCTTTTCTGCCTATCCCCGAGCACACGAAAAATATAATGATCCTACCCTTCCTTCTGGGAACCCACACGTGATGGAATCTACCCCAGGCAAGCCAGTGGACTTTAAGTGCAGCCTGAAAAATTACAGGTTTTCCCTTGAAAGCTAGGTATTCCGGAGATCCATTTTACACCCAGTCCTCACTAACCTATGACTCTGTAATCCCTTCAGCACACTCACTACTCCCTGTATCGCAAAGTTTACTCACTAACAGGTCTACTTGGTCACCTGAATGTCCAATAGGTACTCAGAAACGGCAGCATAAGATGCTGTGTCCTCCCCTTGGAGATTGAGGCTTGATGGGAAGTGGATTTTCCACATTGGAATGTCGACACTTGTGGCCTCAGTGTTACCTGATAAACAGTGTAGTTGCCCATCTTCTCCTCATTGCAGGATTGCCTTTTCAGGAGAAGTGATTTTCCATGAAACAAACGTTGCCTTTCAATTCCTGCTAGGTGCTCCTCGCTCAGCAACTTTTAGTGAATATGCCGAGCGCATGGGACGACTGGCCTCACTCTAACGTTCTGCTTTTCTCGTCACAATGGTAAGCAGGCAGCAGGTTCAATGCAGCTTTTGTCAAAGCAGTGCTTTTACTCTAGGAAGCCTTTTTGATGCCTTAGGACACGCCAGTGTGCACTAGGATCTAAGATGTACACGAGGGACTGCCAGTCTCTTCTGGGACTTGTGAGCGACGTTCAGTTGAGGACAACTCTATGCCAAAAAAGGGCAGTGAAAGGCTTCTTTTGTTAAACCTCTAGAATGTGGTAAGTTGAAACAACTCAAGTATCTCCCTTCTAACGCACCATGGAGGTACAAAATCGAGAAAGAAAGAGCAGGTCAATGTTCGGTGGTCCCTTCTGAACATAAGGCATGAAGGGATACTTTATTTACCTCCTTGGGATTTAGAGAGTTGCAGGCTCAATTCTCCCTGAGAAACACTATACTTGCACATCTTCCCTTCATAGCACATTTGCCATTGTGATGACGAGAGTTTCTAGGAAAGAAACTTGGAGGTTGCCATTCCTTGGTAGTGGCTCATCCCTCGGGAATCTTCAGGGAATGGGCCAACCCCATGGGACATCTAGCCTCAAGTTTACGTTCAGCTTTTCTCATGACAGAGGTAGGCATTCAACGGGTTCCATGCAACCTTAGTGCCTGTGGTTCTTGAACTCTAGGAAGCATATCCGGTCTCTTTTGGCTCGCGGTTCTGCACTAGGTTTTGAAACGTACTAAAAGGACTGCCTGTGTCTTTGGGCGGTTGTGAGCAGTCTACCGTTGGGAACAACTAGATGCCAAGTGATGGGCAGTGAAGGACTTCGTTGGTTACACACCTAGATTGCGATAGCTTGAAAGCAACACCGTTATCAACGTTCCATGCCTTCCTTCATGAAAAGCGTGTCTACATTCTTGAGGAAACCTGAGCTGCACTGAAAAGCACAATTAGCCTACCCTTGCTTCTGGGAACTAATCCGTGAAGTCTGTCTGCCTCAATCAGCACCTACACTTCACGTCCAGCTTCAAAAATTACAAGGTTTCCCTTAACTGAGAGGTAGTCCAGAGAGACATTGCCACCTAGGCCCCACTAAGGCATCAGCTTGATATCCTTACGCCACAATCACGACTCCCAGCAGGGCAATGGTTACCAATGTCATGGTCCATCGTGTCCACTGCATGTGCAGTAAGAGAGTCAGAAACGCCAGGGGAATATTCTGCTTCGTCGCCATGTATATTGAGGCTTCCTGGGAAAGTTTATTTTCCTCATTGCAAAGCGGAGAGTTGCGGCCTCAGTGTTACCTGGTAAACACTGTTGTTGCCCATCTTCTCTTAATTGCACAATGGTCTATGTGAGGACAAGTGATTTTCCAAGAAAGAAACTTGGAGCTTGCCATTCCTTGGTAGGTGCTCATCCTTCGGTAATCTACAGTGAATTGGCGACCCCTTTTGACCACTAACTTCAAGCTAACGTTCCTCTTGTATCATGCCACAGGTTGGCATGCAGCAGAACCCATGTAGCCTTCTTCAGTGTGGTTCTTGGGCTCTAGGAAGGATTCCAGATCTCTCAGTACTAGCGGGTCTGCACCAGCAAGAGAAACGTACAAGAAGGACGGCCAGTGTGTTTGGGCCTTTGGGAGCAATGCAGCGTTGGGAACAGCTAGATGCCGAGTCATGGGCAGTGAAGGGCTTCTTTGGTTAAACCTCTAGATTGTGGCAAGTTGAAACAAGTCAAGTATCTCCCTTCTAAAGCACCTTGGAGGTACAAAATGGAGAAAGAAACAGCAGGGTCAATGCTCTTTTGGCCCTTTTGAAAATAAGGCTTGAAGGGAAACTTTATTTTCCTCATTGGGATTTACAGAGTTGCATGCTCAGTTCTCCCTGAGAAACACTGTAGTTGCACATGTTCCATTCATAGCACAATTGCCTTTGTGATGAGAAGTGAGTTTCTAGGAAAGAAACTTGGAGGTTACCGTTCCTTGGTAGGTGCTCATCCTTCGGTAATCTTCAGTGAATTGGCGAACCCTTTTGACCAGTAGCCTCAAGGTAACGTTCCTCTGCTATCAAGCAACAGGTTGGCATGCAGCAGAATACATGTAGCCTCATTCAGGTTGGTTCCTGAGCTCTGGGAAGCATTCCAGGTCTCTTAATACTGGCAGGTCTGCACTAGGATGAGCAACGTACAAGAAGGATGGCCTGTGTCTTTGGGGTGTTGTGAGCAGTGCAGCATTGAGAACAGCTAGATGCCGAGTCCTGGGAGCTTAAGGGCTTCTTTCTTAAACTCTAGAACGTAGTCAGTTGAAACAACTCAAGTATCTCCCTTCTAAAGCCCCTTGGAAGTACAAAACAGAGAAAGAAACGGCAAGGTCAATGCTCTGTGGGCGTTTTTGAATATAAGGCTTGAAGGGAAACTTTATTTTCCTCATTGGGATTTAGAGAGTTGCGGGGTCAATTCTCACTGACAGACAATCTAGTTGCATATGGTCCCTTCATGGCACAATTCCCTTTTTGATGACGAGAGAATTTCTAAGAAAGAAATTTGGAGGTTGCCATCCTTTGGTAGGTGCTCATCCTTCAGTAATCTTTAGTGAATTGGCGACCCCATTGACCACCAGCCACAGCTAACGTTCCTCTTGTATCATGACACAGATTGGCATGCAGCAGAATCTTATTCAGTGTGGTCCTTGAGCTCTAGGAAGGATTCCAGGTCTCTTAGTACTGGCGGGTATTCACTAGGATGAGAAACGTACGAGAATGACGGCCTGTGTGTTTGGGCCTTTGTGAGCAATGTAGCGTTGGGAACAGCTAGATGCCGAGTCATGGGCAGTGAAGGGCTTCGTTGGTTAAACCTTTAGATTGTGGCAAATTGAAACAACTGAAGTATCACCCTTCTAAAGCACCTTTGTGGTACAAAAGAAGGAAAGAAATAGGAGGGTCAAGGCTCTGCGGACCCTTTCGAAAATAAGGTAAGGCTTGAAGGGAAACTTTATTTTCCTCATTGGGGTTTCGAGAGTTTTGGGCCCAATTCTACCTGAGAAACACTGTACTTACGCATGTTCCCTTCAGAGCACCGTTGCCTTTGTGATGACAAGTGAGTTTCTAGGAAAGAGACTTGGAGGTTGTTATTCCTTGGCAGATGATCATCCTTCGGTAATCATCAGTGAATTGGCGAACCCGTTTGAGCTTTAGCCTCAAGCTAACGTTCCTCTTGTATCCTCCCACAGATTGGCATGCAGCAGAATCCATGTAGCGTTATTCAGTGTGGTTCTTGAACTCTTGGAAGCATTCCAGGTGTCTTAGGACTGGCAGGTCTGCACTAGGATGAGAAACGTACAAGAAGGACGGCCTGGGTGTTTGGGCCTTTGTGAGCAATGCAGCACTGGGAACAGCTAGATGCTGAGTCATGGGCAGTGAAGGGCTTTTTTGGTTAAACGTCTAGATTGTTGCAAGTTGAGACAACTCAAGTATCTCCCTTCTAAAGCACCTTGGAGGTTCAAAACAGAGAAAGAAACCACAGGGTCAATGCTCTGCAGGCCCTTTTGAAAATAAGGCTTGGAGGGAAACTTTATTTTCCTCATTGGGATCTAGAGAGCTGCGGGCTCAATTCTCCCTGAGAAACACTGTAGTTGCACATGTTCTCTTCATAGCACAATTGCCTTTGTGATGACAAGTGAGTTTCTAGGAAAGAAACTTGGAGGTTGCCATTGTTTGGGAGGTGCTCACCCTTCGGTAATCTTCAGTGAAATGGCGAGCCTATTTGACGACCAGCCTCAAGCTAACGTTCCTCTTGTATCATGCCACAGGTTGACATGCAGCAGAATCCATGTAGCCTTATTCAGTGTGGTTCTTGAGCTTTAGGAAGCATTCCAGGTCTCTGAAAACTGGCGGGTCTCCACTAGGGTGAGAAGCGTACAAGAAGGACTGCCTGTGTTTTCGAGGAATTGTGAGCAATGCACCTTTGGCAACAGCTAGATGCCGAGTCATGGGCAGTGAAGGGCTTCTTTTTCTAAACCTCTAGAATGTGGTAAGTTGCAACAACTCAACTATCTCACTTGTAAGCACATTGGAGGTGCCAAAATGAGAACGAAACAGCAGGGTCAATGCTCTGTGAGCACTTTGGAAAATAAGGCTTGAAGGGAAGCTTTATTTTCCTCCTTGGGATTTAGAGCGTGTCGGGCTCAATTCTCCCTGAGAAACACTGTAATTGCACATGTTCTCTTCATAGCACAAATGGCTTTGTGATGACAAGTGAGTTTCTAGGAAGGAAACTTGGAGGTGGCCATTCTTTTGTAGCTGCTCACCCTTCAGTAATCGTCAGTGAGTTGGCGATCCCATTTGACCATTAACCTCAAGCTGACATTCCTCTTGTATCATGTCACAGGTTGGTATGCAGCAGAAACCATGTGGACTTATTCAGTGTGGTTGTTGAGCTGTGGGAAGCATTCCAGGTCTCCTAGGACTCGGGGGTCTTCACTAGATCTGATACGTACAAAAAGGACAGCCTGTGTCTTCGGGGCGTTGTGAGCAATGCACCGTTGGGAACAGCTAGTTGCCGAATCATGGGCAGTGAAGGGTTTCGTTGGATAAAGGCCGAGATTGCGACACCTTGAAAACACCTAGCTATCAGCGTTCTGTTCACTCCTTCGTGCCAAACGTGTCTGCTTTTCTGCCTATCCCCGAGCACACGAAAAATATAATGATCCTACCCTTCCTTCTGGGAACCCACACGTGATGGAATCTACCCCAGGCAAGCCAGTGGACTTTAAGTGCAGCCTGAAAAATTACAGGTTTTCCCTTGAAAGCTAGGTATTCCGGAGATCCATTTTACACCCAGTCCTCACTAACCTATGACTCTGTAATCCCTTCAGCACACTCACTACTCCCTGGATCGCAAAGTTTACTCACTAACAGGTCTACTTGGTCACCTGAATGTCCAATAGGTACTCAGAAACGGCAGCATAAGATGCTGTGTCCTCCCCTTGGAGATTGAGGCTTGATGGGAAGTGGATTTTCCACATTGGAATGTCGACACTTGTGGCCTCAGTGTTACCTGATAAACAGTGTAGTTGCCCATCTTCTCCTCATTGCAGGATTGCCTTTTCAGGAGAAGTGATTTTCCATGAAACAAACGTTGCCTTTCAATTCCTGCTAGGTGCTCCTCGCTCAGCAACTTTTAGTGAATATGCCGAGCGCATGGGACGACTGGCCTCACTCTAACGTTCTGCTTTTCTCGTCACAATGGTAAGCAGGCAGCAGGTTCAATGCAGCTTTTGTCAAAGCAGTGCTTTTACTCTAGGAAGCCTTTTTGATGCCTTAGGACACGCCAGTGTGCACTAGGATCTAAGATGTACACGAGGGACTGCCAGTCTCTTCTGGGACTTGTGAGCGACGTTCAGTTGAGGACAACTCTATGCCAAAAAAGGGCAGTGAAAGGCTTCTTTTGTTAAACCTCTAGAATGTGGTAAGTTGAAACAACTCAAGTATCTCCCTTCTAACGCACCATGGAGGTACAAAATCGAGAAAGAAAGAGCAGGTCAATGTTCGGTGGTCCCTTCTGAACATAAGGCATGAAGGGATACTTTATTTACCTCCTTGGGATTTAGAGAGTTGCAGGCTCAATTCTCCCTGAGAAACACTATACTTGCACATCTTCCCTTCATAGCACATTTGCCATTGTGATGACGAGAGTTTCTAGGAAAGAAACTTGGAGGTTGCCATTCCTTGGTAGTGGCTCATCCCTCGGGAATCTTCAGGGAATGGGCCAACCCCATGGGACATCTAGCCTCAAGTTTACGTTCAGCTTTTCTCATGACAGAGGTAGGCATTCAACGGGTTCCATGCAACCTTAGTGCCTGTGGTTCTTGAACTCTAGGAAGCATATCCGGTCTCTTTTGGCTCGCGGTTCTGCACTAGGTTTTGAAACGTACTAAAAGGACTGCCTGTGTCTTTGGGCGGTTGTGAGCAGTCTACCGTTGGGAACAACTAGATGCCAAGTGATGGGCAGTGAAGGACTTCGTTGGTTACACACCTAGATTGCGATAGCTTGAAAGCAACACCGTTATCAACGTTCCATGCCTTCCTTCATGAAAAGCGTGTCTACATTCTTGAGGAAACCTGAGCTGCACTGAAAAGCACAATTAGCCTACCCTTGCTTCTGGGAACTAATCCGTGAAGTCTGTCTGCCTCAATCAGCACCTACACTTCACGTCCAGCTTCAAAAATTACAGGGTTTCCCTTAACTGAGAGGTAGTCCAGAGAGACATTGCCACCTAGGCCCCACTAAGGCATCAGCTTGATATCCTTACGCCACAATCACGACTCCCAGCAGGGCAATGGTTACCAATGTCATGGTCCATCGTGTCCACTGCATGTGCAGTAAGAGAGTCAGAAACGCCAGGGGAATATTCTGCTTCGTCGCCATGTATATTGAGGCTTCCTGGGAAAGTTTATTTTCCTCATTGCAAAGCGGAGAGTTGCGGCCTCAGTGTTACCTGGTAAACACTGTTGTTGCCCATCTTCTCTTAATTGCACAATGGTCTATGTGAGGACAAGTGATTTTCCAAGAAAGAAACTTGGAGCTTGCCATTCCTTGGTAGGTGCTCATCCTTCGGTAATCTACAGTGAATTGGCGACCCCTTTTGACCACTAACTTCAAGCTAACGTTCCTCTTGTATCATGCCACAGGTTGGCATGCAGCAGAACCCATGTAGCCTTCTTCAGTGTGGTTCTTGGGCTCTAGGAAGGATTCCAGATCTCTCAGTACTAGCGGGTCTGCACCAGCAAGAGAAACGTACAAGAAGGACGGCCAGTGTGTTTGGGCCTTTGGGAGCAATGCAGCGTTGGGAACAGCTAGATGCCGAGTCATGGGCAGTGAAGGGCTTCTTTGGTTAAACCTCTAGATTGTGGCAAGTTGAAACAAGTCAAGTATCTCCCTTCTAAAGCACCTTGGAGGTACAAAATGGAGAAAGAAACAGCAGGGTCAATGCTCTTTTGGCCCTTTTGAAAATAAGGCTTGAAGGGAAACTTTATTTTCCTCATTGGGATTTACAGAGTTGCATGCTCAGTTCTCCCTGAGAAACACTGTAGTTGCACATGTTCCATTCATAGCACAATTGCCTTTGTGATGAGAAGTGAGTTTCTAGGAAAGAAACTTGGAGGTTACCGTTCCTTGGTAGGTGCTCATCCTTCGGTAATCTTCAGTGAATTGGCGAACCCTTTTGACCAGTAGCCTCAAGGTAACGTTCCTCTGCTATCAAGCAACAGGTTGGCATGCAGCAGAATACATGTAGCCTCATTCAGGTTGGTTCCTGAGCTCTGGGAAGCATTCCAGGTCTCTTAATACTGGCAGGTCTGCACTAGGATGAGCAACGTACAAGAAGGATGGCCTGTGTCTTTGGGGTGTTGTGAGCAGTGCAGCATTGAGAACAGCTAGATGCCGAGTCCTGGGAGCTTAAGGGCTTCTTTCTTAAACTCTAGAACGTAGTCAGTTGAAACAACTCAAGTATCTCCCTTCTAAAGCCCCTTGGAAGTACAAAACAGAGAAAGAAACGGCAAGGTCAATGCTCTGTGGGCGTTTTTGAATATAAGGCTTGAAGGGAAACTTTATTTTCCTCATTGGGATTTAGAGAGTTGCGGGGTCAATTCTCACTGACAGACAATCTAGTTGCATATGGTCCCTTCATGGCACAATTCCCTTTTTGATGACGAGAGAATTTCTAAGAAAGAAATTTGGAGGTTGCCATCCTTTGGTAGGTGCTCATCCTTCAGTAATCTTTAGTGAATTGGCGACCCCATTGACCACCAGCCATAGCTAACGTTCCTCTTGTATCATGACACAGATTGGCATGCAGCAGAATCTTATTCAGTGTGGTCCTTGAGCTCTAGGAAGGATTCCAGGTCTCTTAGTACTGGCGGGTATTCACTAGGATGAGAAACGTACGAGAATGACGGCCTGTGTGTTTGGGCCTTTGTGAGCAATGTAGCGTTGGGAACAGCTAGATGCCGAGTCATGGGCAGTGAAGGGCTTCGTTGGTTAAACCTTTAGATTGTGGCAAATTGAAACAACTGAAGTATCACCCTTCTAAAGCACCTTTGTGGTACAAAAGAAGGAAAGAAATAGGAGGGTCAAGGCTCTGCGGACCCTTTCGAAAATAAGGTAAGGCTTGAAGGGAAACTTTATTTTCCTCATTGGGGTTTCGAGAGTTTTGGGCCCAATTCTACCTGAGAAACACTGTACTTACGCATGTTCCCTTCAGAGCACCGTTGCCTTTGTGATGACAAGTGAGTTTCTAGGAAAGAGACTTGGAGGTTGTTATTCCTTGGCAGATGATCATCCTTCGGTAATCATCAGTGAATTGGCGAACCCGTTTGAGCTTTAGCCTCAAGCTAACGTTCCTCTTGTATCCTCCCACAGATTGGCATGCAGCAGAATCCATGTAGCGTTATTCAGTTTGGTTCTTGAACTCTTGGAAGCATTCCAGGTCTCTTAGGACTGGCAGGTCTGCACTAGGATGAGAAACGTACAAGAAGGACGGCCTGGGTGTTTGGGCCTTTGTGAGCAATGCAGCACTGGGAACAGCTAGATGCTGAGTCATGGGCAGTGAAGGGCTTTTTTGGTTAAACGTCTAGATTGTTGCAAGTTGAGACAACTCAAGTATCTCCCGTCTAAAGCACCTTGGAGGTTCAAAACAGAGAAAGAAACCACAGGGTCAATGCTCTGCAGGCCCTTTTGAAAATAAGGCTTGGAGGGAAACTTTATTTTCCTCATTGGGATCTAGAGAGCTGCGGGCTCAATTCTCCCTGAGAAACACTGTAGTTGCACATGTTCTCTTCATAGCACAATTGCCTTTGTGATGACAAGTGAGTTTCTAGGAAAGAAACTTGGAGGTTGCCATTGTTTGGGAGGTGCTCACCCTTCGGTAATCTTCAGTGAAATGGCGAGCCTATTTGACGACCAGCCTCAAGCTAACGTTCCTCTTGTATCATGCCACAGGTTGACATGCAGCAGAATCCATGTAGCCTTATTCAGTGTGGTTCTTGAGCTTTAGGAAGCATTCCAGGTCTCTGAAAACTGGCGGGTCTCCACTAGGGTGAGAAGCGTACAAGAAGGACTGCCTGTGTTTTCGAGGAATTGTGAGCAATGCACCTTTGGCAACAGCTAGATGCCGAGTCATGGGCAGTGAAGGGCTTCTTTTTCTAAACCTCTAGAATGTGGTAAGTTGCAACAACTCAACTATCTCACTTGTAAGCACATTGGAGGTGCCAAAATGAGAACGAAACAGCAGGGTCAATGCTCTGTGAGCACTTTGGAAAATAAGGCTTGAAGGGAAGCTTTATTTTCCTCCTTGGGATTTAGAGCGTGTCGGGCTCAATTCTCCCTGAGAAACACTGTAATTGCACATGTTCTCTTCATAGCACAAATGGCTTTGTGATGACAAGTGAGTTTCTAGGAAGGAAACTTGGAGGTGGCCATTCTTTTGTAGCTGCTCACCCTTCAGTAATCGTCAGTGAGTTGGCGATCCCATTTGACCATTAACCTCAAGCTGACATTCCTCTTGTATCATGTCACAGGTTGGTATGCAGCAGAAACCATGTGGACTTATTCGTGTGGTTGTTGAGGCTGTGGGAAGCATTCCAGGTCTCCTAGGACTCGGGGGTCTTCACTAGATCTGATACGTACAAAAAGGACAGCCTGTGTCTTCGGGGCGTTGTGAGCAATGCACCGTTGGGAACAGCTAGTTGCCGAATCATGGGCAGTGAAGGGTTTCGTTGGATAAAGGCCGAGATTGCGACACCTTGAAAACACCTAGCTATCAGCGTTCTGTTCACTCCTTCGTGCCAAACGTGTCTGCTTTTCTGCCTATCCCCGAGCACACGAAAAATATAATGATCCTACCCTTCCTTCTGGGAACCCACACGTGATGGAATCTACCCCAGGCAAGCCAGTGGACTTTAAGTGCAGCCTGAAAAATTACAGGTTTTCCCTTGAAAGCTAGGTATTCCGGAGATCCATTTTACACCCAGTCCTCACTAACCTATGACTCTGTAATCCCTTCAGCACACTCACTACTCCCTGGATCGCAAAGTTTACTCACTAACAGGTCTACTTGGTCACCTGAATGTCCAATAGGTACTCAGAAACGGCAGCATAAGATGCTGTGTCCTCCCCTTGGAGATTGAGGCTTGATGGGAAGTGGATTTTCCACATTGGAATGTCGACACTTGTGGCCTCAGTGTTACCTGATAAACAGTGTAGTTGCCCATCTTCTCCTCATTGCAGGATTGCCTTTTCAGGAGAAGTGATTTTCCATGAAACAAACGTTGCCTTTCAATTCCTGCTAGGTGCTCCTCGCTCAGCAACTTTTAGTGAATATGCCGAGCGCATGGGACGACTGGCCTCACTCTAACGTTCTGCTTTTCTCGTCACAATGGTAAGCAGGCAGCAGGTTCAATGCAGCTTTTGTCAAAGCAGTGCTTTTACTCTAGGAAGCCTTTTTGATGCCTTAGGACACGCCAGTGTGCACTAGGATCTAAGATGTACACGAGGGACTGCCAGTCTCTTCTGGGACTTGTGAGCGACGTTCAGTTGAGGACAACTCTATGCCAAAAAAGGGCAGTGAAAGGCTTCTTTTGTTAAACCTCTAGAATGTGGTAAGTTGAAACAACTCAAGTATCTCCCTTCTAACGCACCATGGAGGTACAAAATCGAGAAAGAAAGAGCAGGTCAATGTTCGGTGGTCCCTTCTGAACATAAGGCATGAAGGGATACTTTATTTACCTCCTTGGGATTTAGAGAGTTGCAGGCTCAATTCTCCCTGAGAAACACTATACTTGCACATCTTCCCTTCATAGCACATTTGCCATTGTGATGACGAGAGTTTCTAGGAAAGAAACTTGGAGGTTGCCATTCCTTGGTAGTGGCTCATCCCTCGGGAATCTTCAGGGAATGGGCCAACCCCATGGGACATCTAGCCTCAAGTTTACGTTCAGCTTTTCTCATGACAGAGGTAGGCATTCAACGGGTTCCATGCAACCTTAGTGCCTGTGGTTCTTGAACTCTAGGAAGCATATCCGGTCTCTTTTGGCTCGCGGTTCTGCACTAGGTTTTGAAACGTACTAAAAGGACTGCCTGTGTCTTTGGGCGGTTGTGAGCAGTCTACCGTTGGGAACAACTAGATGCCAAGTGATGGGCAGTGAAGGACTTCGTTGGTTACACACCTAGATTGCGATAGCTTGAAAGCAACACCGTTATCAACGTTCCATGCCTTCCTTCATGAAAAGCGTGTCTACATTCTTGAGGAAACCTGAGCTGCACTGAAAAGCACAATTAGCCTACCCTTGCTTCTGGGAACTAATCCGTGAAGTCTGTCTGCCTCAATCAGCACCTACACTTCACGTCCAGCTTCAAAAATTACAGGGTTTCCCTTAACTGAGAGGTAGTCCAGAGAGACATTGCCACCTAGGCCCCACTAAGGCATCAGCTTGATATCCTTACGCCACAATCACGACTCCCAGCAGGGCAATGGTTACCAATGTCATGGTCCATCGTGTCCACTGCATGTGCAGTAAGAGAGTCAGAAACGCCAGGGGAATATTCTGCTTCGTCGCCATGTATATTGAGGCTTCCTGGGAAAGTTTATTTTCCTCATTGCAAAGCGGAGAGTTGCGGCCTCAGTGTTACCTGGT
The DNA here is from genome assembly GCF_965194825.1 of Balaenoptera physalus. Lineage (NCBI taxonomy): Eukaryota > Metazoa > Chordata > Mammalia > Artiodactyla > Balaenopteridae > Balaenoptera > Balaenoptera physalus. Next base: position 76,653 of record NW_028124986.1, on the reverse strand, counting down.
AAACACTGTTGTTGCCCATCTTCTCTTAATTGCACAATGGTCTATGTGAGGACAAGTGATTTTCCAAGAAAGAAACTTGGAGCTTGCCATTCCTTGGTAGGTGCTCATCCTTCGGTAATCTACAGTGAATTGGCGACCCCTTTTGACCACTAACTTCAAGCTAACGTTCCTCTTGTATCATGCCACAGGTTGGCATGCAGCAGAACCCATGTAGCCTTCTTCAGTGTGGTTCTTGGGCTCTAGGAAGGATTCCAGATCTCTCAGTACTAGCGGGTCTGCACCAGCAAGAGAAACGTACAAGAAGGACGGCCAGTGTGTTTGGGCCTTTGGGAGCAATGCAGCGTTGGGAACAGCTAGATGCCGAGTCATGGGCAGTGAAGGGCTTCTTTGGTTAAACCTCTAGATTGTGGCAAGTTGAAACAAGTCAAGTATCTCCCTTCTAAAGCACCTTGGAGGTACAAAATGGAGAAAGAAACAGCAGGGTCAATGCTCTTTTGGCCCTTTTGAAAATAAGGCTTGAAGGGAAACTTTATTTTCCTCATTGGGATTTACAGAGTTGCATGCTCAGTTCTCCCTGAGAAACACTGTAGTTGCACATGTTCCATTCATAGCACAATTGCCTTTGTGATGAGAAGTGAGTTTCTAGGAAAGAAACTTGGAGGTTACCGTTCCTTGGTAGGTGCTCATCCTTCGGTAATCTTCAGTGAATTGGCGAACCCTTTTGACCAGTAGCCTCAAGGTAACGTTCCTCTGCTATCAAGCAACAGGTTGGCATGCAGCAGAATACATGTAGCCTCATTCAGGTTGGTTCCTGAGCTCTGGGAAGCATTCCAGGTCTCTTAATACTGGCAGGTCTGCACTAGGATGAGCAACGTACAAGAAGGATGGCCTGTGTCTTTGGGGTGTTGTGAGCAGTGCAGCATTGAGAACAGCTAGATGCCGAGTCCTGGGAGCTTAAGGGCTTCTTTCTTAAACTCTAGAACGTAGTCAGTTGAAACAACTCAAGTATCTCCCTTCTAAAGCCCCTTGGAAGTACAAAACAGAGAAAGAAACGGCAAGGTCAATGCTCTGTGGGCGTTTTTGAATATAAGGCTTGAAGGGAAACTTTATTTTCCTCATTGGGATTTAGAGAGTTGCGGGGTCAATTCTCACTGACAGACAATCTAGTTGCATATGGTCCCTTCATGGCACAATTCCCTTTTTGATGACGAGAGAATTTCTAAGAAAGAAATTTGGAGGTTGCCATCCTTTGGTAGGTGCTCATCCTTCAGTAATCTTTAGTGAATTGGCGACCCCATTGACCACCAGCCATAGCTAACGTTCCTCTTGTATCATGACACAGATTGGCATGCAGCAGAATCTTATTCAGTGTGGTCCTTGAGCTCTAGGAAGGATTCCAGGTCTCTTAGTACTGGCGGGTATTCACTAGGATGAGAAACGTACGAGAATGACGGCCTGTGTGTTTGGGCCTTTGTGAGCAATGTAGCGTTGGGAACAGCTAGATGCCGAGTCATGGGCAGTGAAGGGCTTCGTTGGTTAAACCTTTAGATTGTGGCAAATTGAAACAACTGAAGTATCACCCTTCTAAAGCACCTTTGTGGTACAAAAGAAGGAAAGAAATAGGAGGGTCAAGGCTCTGCGGACCCTTTCGAAAATAAGGTAAGGCTTGAAGGGAAACTTTATTTTCCTCATTGGGGTTTCGAGAGTTTTGGGCCCAATTCTACCTGAGAAACACTGTACTTACGCATGTTCCCTTCAGAGCACCGTTGCCTTTGTGATGACAAGTGAGTTTCTAGGAAAGAGACTTGGAGGTTGTTATTCCTTGGCAGATGATCATCCTTCGGTAATCATCAGTGAATTGGCGAACCCGTTTGAGCTTTAGCCTCAAGCTAACGTTCCTCTTGTATCCTCCCACAGATTGGCATGCAGCAGAATCCATGTAGCGTTATTCAGTGTGGTTCTTGAACTCTTGGAAGCATTCCAGGTCTCTTAGGACTGGCAGGTCTGCACTAGGATGAGAAACGTACAAGAAGGACGGCCTGGGTGTTTGGGCCTTTGTGAGCAATGCAGCACTGGGAACAGCTAGATGCTGAGTCATGGGCAGTGAAGGGCTTTTTTGGTTAAACGTCTAGATTGTTGCAAGTTGAGACAACTCAAGTATCTCCCGTCTAAAGCACCTTGGAGGTTCAAAACAGAGAAAGAAACCACAGGGTCAATGCTCTGCAGGCCCTTTTGAAAATAAGGCTTGGAGGGAAACTTTATTTTCCTCATTGGGATCTAGAGAGCTGCGGGCTCAATTCTCCCTGAGAAACACTGTAGTTGCACATGTTCTCTTCATAGCACAATTGCCTTTGTGATGACAAGTGAGTTTCTAGGAAAGAAACTTGGAGGTTGCCATTGTTTGGGAGGTGCTCACCCTTCGGTAATCTTCAGTGAAATGGCGAGCCTATTTGACGACCAGCCTCAAGCTAACGTTCCTCTTGTATCATGCCACAGGTTGACATGCAGCAGAATCCATGTAGCCTTATTCAGTGTGGTTCTTGAGCTTTAGGAAGCATTCCAGGTCTCTGAAAACTGGCGGGTCTCCACTAGGGTGAGAAGCGTACAAGAAGGACTGCCTGTGTTTTCGAGGAATTGTGAGCAATGCACCTTTGGCAACAGCTAGATGCCGAGTCATGGGCAGTGAAGGGCTTCTTTTTCTAAACCTCTAGAATGTGGTAAGTTGCAACAACTCAACTATCTCACTTGTAAGCACATTGGAGGTGCCAAAATGAGAACGAAACAGCAGGGTCAATGCTCTGTGAGCACTTTGGAAAATAAGGCTTGAAGGGAAGCTTTATTTTCCTCCTTGGGATTTAGAGCGTGTCGGGCTCAATTCTCCCTGAGAAACACTGTAATTGCACATGTTCTCTTCATAGCACAAATGGCTTTGTGATGACAAGTGAGTTTCTAGGAAGGAAACTTGGAGGTGGCCATTCTTTTGTAGCTGCTCACCCTTCAGTAATCGTCAGTGAGTTGGCGATCCCATTTGACCATTAACCTCAAGCTGACATTCCTCTTGTATCATGTCACAGGTTGGTATGCAGCAGAAACCATGTGGACTTATTCAGTGTGGTTGTTGAGCTGTGGGAAGCATTCCAGGTCTCCTAGGACTCGGGGGTCTTCACTAGATCTGATACGTACAAAAAGGACAGCCTGTGTCTTCGGGGCGTTGTGAGCAATGCACCGTTGGGAACAGCTAGTTGCCGAATCATGGGCAGTGAAGGGTTTCGTTGGATAAAGGCCGAGATTGCGACACCTTGAAAACACCTAGCTATCAGCGTTCTGTTCACTCCTTCGTGCCAAACGTGTCTGCTTTTCTGCCTATCCCCGAGCACACGAAAAATATAATGATCCTACCCTTCCTTCTGGGAACCCACACGTGATGGAATCTACCCCAGGCAAGCCAGTGGACTTTAAGTGCAGCCTGAAAAATTACAGGTTTTCCCTTGAAAGCTAGGTATTCCGGAGATCCATTTTACACCCAGTCCTCACTAACCTATGACTCTGTAATCCCTTCAGCACACTCACTACTCCCTGGATCGCAAAGTTTACTCACTAACAGGTCTACTTGGTCACCTGAATGTCCAATAGGTACTCAGAAACGGCAGCATAAGATGCTGTGTCCTCCCCTTGGAGATTGAGGCTTGATGGGAAGTGGATTTTCCACATTGGAATGTCGACACTTGTGGCCTCAGTGTTACCTGATAAACAGTGTAGTTGCCCATCTTCTCCTCATTGCAGGATTGCCTTTTCAGGAGAAGTGATTTTCCATGAAACAAACGTTGCCTTTCAATTCCTGCTAGGTGCTCCTCGCTCAGCAACTTTTAGTGAATATGCCGAGCGCATGGGACGACTGGCCTCACTCTAACGTTCTGCTTTTCTCGTCACAATGGTAAGCAGGCAGCAGGTTCAATGCAGCTTTTGTCAAAGCAGTGCTTTTACTCTAGGAAGCCTTTTTGATGCCTTAGGACACGCCAGTGTGCACTAGGATCTAAGATGTACACGAGGGACTGCCAGTCTCTTCTGGGACTTGTGAGCGACGTTCAGTTGAGGACAACTCTATGCCAAAAAAGGGCAGTGAAAGGCTTCTTTTGTTAAACCTCTAGAATGTGGTAAGTTGAAACAACTCAAGTATCTCCCTTCTAACGCACCATGGAGGTACAAAATCGAGAAAGAAAGAGCAGGTCAATGTTCGGTGGTCCCTTCTGAACATAAGGCATGAAGGGATACTTTATTTACCTCCTTGGGATTTAGAGAGTTGCAGGCTCAATTCTCCCTGAGAAACACTATACTTGCACATCTTCCCTTCATAGCACATTTGCCATTGTGATGACGAGAGTTTCTAGGAAAGAAACTTGGAGGTTGCCATTCCTTGGTAGTGGCTCATCCCTCGGGAATCTTCAGGGAATGGGCCAACCCCATGGGACATCTAGCCTCAAGTTTACGTTCAGCTTTTCTCATGACAGAGGTAGGCATTCAACGGGTTCCATGCAACCTTAGTGCCTGTGGTTCTTGAACTCTAGGAAGCATATCCGGTCTCTTTTGGCTCGCGGTTCTGCACTAGGTTTTGAAACGTACTAAAAGGACTGCCTGTGTCTTTGGGCGGTTGTGAGCAGTCTACCGTTGGGAACAACTAGATGCCAAGTGATGGGCAGTGAAGGACTTCGTTGGTTACACACCTAGATTGCGATAGCTTGAAAGCAACACCGTTATCAACGTTCCATGCCTTCCTTCATGAAAAGCGTGTCTACATTCTTGAGGAAACCTGAGCTGCACTGAAAAGCACAATTAGCCTACCCTTGCTTCTGGGAACTAATCCGTGAAGTCTGTCTGCCTCAATCAGCACCTACACTTCACGTCCAGCTTCAAAAATTACAGGGTTTCCCTTAACTGAGAGGTAGTCCAGAGAGACATTGCCACCTAGGCCCCACTAAGGCATCAGCTTGATATCCTTACGCCACAATCACGACTCCCAGCAGGGCAATGGTTACCAATGTCATGGTCCATCGTGTCCACTGCATGTGCAGTAAGAGAGTCAGAAACGCCAGGGGAATATTCTGCTTCGTCGCCATGTATATTGAGGCTTCCTGGGAAAGTTTATTTTCCTCATTGCAAAGCGGAGAGTTGCGGCCTCAGTGTTACCTGGTAAACACTGTTGTTGCCCATCTTCTCTTAATTGCACAATGGTCTATGTGAGGACAAGTGATTTTCCAAGAAAGAAACTTGGAGCTTGCCATTCCTTGGTAGGTGCTCATCCTTCGGTAATCTACAGTGAATTGGCGACCCCTTTTGACCACTAACTTCAAGCTAACGTTCCTCTTGTATCATGCCACAGGTTGGCATGCAGCAGAACCCATGTAGCCTTCTTCAGTGTGGTTCTTGGGCTCTAGGAAGGATTCCAGATCTCTCAGTACTAGCGGGTCTGCACCAGCAAGAGAAACGTACAAGAAGGACGGCCAGTGTGTTTGGGCCTTTGGGAGCAATGCAGCGTTGGGAACAGCTAGATGCCGAGTCATGGGCAGTGAAGGGCTTCTTTGGTTAAACCTCTAGATTGTGGCAAGTTGAAACAAGTCAAGTATCTCCCTTCTAAAGCACCTTGGAGGTACAAAATGGAGAAAGAAACAGCAGGGTCAATGCTCTTTTGGCCCTTTTGAAAATAAGGCTTGAAGGGAAACTTTATTTTCCTCATTGGGATTTACAGAGTTGCATGCTCAGTTCTCCCTGAGAAACACTGTAGTTGCACATGTTCCATTCATAGCACAATTGCCTTTGTGATGAGAAGTGAGTTTCTAGGAAAGAAACTTGGAGGTTACCGTTCCTTGGTAGGTGCTCATCCTTCGGTAATCTTCAGTGAATTGGCGAACCCTTTTGACCAGTAGCCTCAAGGTAACGTTCCTCTGCTATCAAGCAACAGGTTGGCATGCAGCAGAATACATGTAGCCTCATTCAGGTTGGTTCCTGAGCTCTGGGAAGCATTCCAGGTCTCTTAATACTGGCAGGTCTGCACTAGGATGAGCAACGTACAAGAAGGATGGCCTGTGTCTTTGGGGTGTTGTGAGCAGTGCAGCATTGAGAACAGCTAGATGCCGAGTCCTGGGAGCTTAAGGGCTTCTTTCTTAAACTCTAGAACGTAGTCAGTTGAAACAACTCAAGTATCTCCCTTCTAAAGCCCCTTGGAAGTACAAAACAGAGAAAGAAACGGCAAGGTCAATGCTCTGTGGGCGTTTTTGAATATAAGGCTTGAAGGGAAACTTTATTTTCCTCATTGGGATTTAGAGAGTTGCGGGGTCAATTCTCACTGACAGACAATCTAGTTGCATATGGTCCCTTCATGGCACAATTCCCTTTTTGATGACGAGAGAATTTCTAAGAAAGAAATTTGGAGGTTGCCATCCTTTGGTAGGTGCTCATCCTTCAGTAATCTTTAGTGAATTGGCGACCCCATTGACCACCAGCCATAGCTAACGTTCCTCTTGTATCATGACACAGATTGGCATGCAGCAGAATCTTATTCAGTGTGGTCCTTGAGCTCTAGGAAGGATTCCAGGTCTCTTAGTACTGGCGGGTATTCACTAGGATGAGAAACGTACGAGAATGACGGCCTGTGTGTTTGGGCCTTTGTGAGCAATGTAGCGTTGGGAACAGCTAGATGCCGAGTCATGGGCAGTGAAGGGCTTCGTTGGTTAAACCTTTAGATTGTGGCAAATTGAAACAACTGAAGTATCACCCTTCTAAAGCACCTTTGTGGTACAAAAGAAGGAAAGAAATAGGAGGGTCAAGGCTCTGCGGACCCTTTCGAAAATAAGGTAAGGCTTGAAGGGAAACTTTATTTTCCTCATTGGGGTTTCGAGAGTTTTGGGCCCAATTCTACCTGAGAAACACTGTACTTACGCATGTTCCCTTCAGAGCACCGTTGCCTTTGTGATGACAAGTGAGTTTCTAGGAAAGAGACTTGGAGGTTGTTATTCCTTGGCAGATGATCATCCTTCGGTAATCATCAGTGAATTGGCGAACCCGTTTGAGCTTTAGCCTCAAGCTAACGTTCCTCTTGTATCCTCCCACAGATTGGCATGCAGCAGAATCCATGTAGCGTTATTCAGTGTGGTTCTTGAACTCTTGGAAGCATTCCAGGTCTCTTAGGACTGGCAGGTCTGCACTAGGATGAGAAACGTACAAGAAGGACGGCCTGGGTGTTTGGGCCTTTGTGAGCAATGCAGCACTGGGAACAGCTAGATGCTGAGTCATGGGCAGTGAAGGGCTTTTTTGGTTAAACGTCTAGATTGTTGCAAGTTGAGACAACTCAAGTATCTCCCGTCTAAAGCACCTTGGAGGTTCAAAACAGAGAAAGAAACCACAGGGTCAATGCTCTGCAGGCCCTTTTGAAAATAAGGCTTGGAGGGAAACTTTATTTTCCTCATTGGGATCTAGAGAGCTGCGGGCTCAATTCTCCCTGAGAAACACTGTAGTTGCACATGTTCTCTTCATAGCACAATTGCCTTTGTGATGACAAGTGAGTTTCTAGGAAAGAAACTTGGAGGTTGCCATTGTTTGGGAGGTGCTCACCCTTCGGTAATCTTCAGTGAAATGGCGAGCCTATTTGACGACCAGCCTCAAGCTAACGTTCCTCTTGTATCATGCCACAGGTTGACATGCAGCAGAATCCATGTAGCCTTATTCAGTGTGGTTCTTGAGCTTTAGGAAGCATTCCAGGTCTCTGAAAACTGGCGGGTCTCCACTAGGGTGAGAAGCGTACAAGAAGGACTGCCTGTGTTTTCGAGGAATTGTGAGCAATGCACCTTTGGCAACAGCTAGATGCCGAGTCATGGGCAGTGAAGGGCTTCTTTTTCTAAACCTCTAGAATGTGGTAAGTTGCAACAACTCAACTATCTCACTTGTAAGCACATTGGAGGTGCCAAAATGAGAACGAAACAGCAGGGTCAATGCTCTGTGAGCACTTTGGAAAATAAGGCTTGAAGGGAAGCTTTATTTTCCTCCTTGGGATTTAGAGCGTGTCGGGCTCAATTCTCCCTGAGAAACACTGTAATTGCACATGTTCTCTTCATAGCACAAATGGCTTTGTGATGACAAGTGAGTTTCTAGGAAGGAAACTTGGAGGTGGCCATTCTTTTGTAGCTGCTCACCCTTCAGTAATCGTCAGTGAGTTGGCGATCCCATTTGACCATTAACCTCAAGCTGACATTCCTCTTGTATCATGTCACAGGTTGGTATGCAGCAGAAACCATGTGGACTTATTCAGTGTGGTTGTTGAGCTGTGGGAAGCATTCCAGGTCTCCTAGGACTCGGGGGTCTTCACTAGATCTGATACGTACAAAAAGGACAGCCTGTGTCTTCGGGGCGTTGTGAGCAATGCACCGTTGGGAACAGCTAGTTGCCGAATCATGGGCAGTGAAGGGTTTCGTTGGATAAACGCCGAGATTGCGACACCTTGAAAACACCTAGCTATCAGCGTTCTGTTCACTCCTTCGTGCCAAACGTGTCTGCTTTTCTGCCTATCCCCGAGCACACGAAAAATATAATGATCCTACCCTTCCTTCTGGGAACCCACACGTGATGGAATCTACCCCAGGCAAGCCAGTGGACTTTAAGTGCAGCCTGAAAAATTACAGGTTTTCCCTTGAAAGCTAGGTATTCCGGAGATCCATTTTACACCCAGTCCTCACTAACCTATGACTCTGTAATCCCTTCAGCACACTCACTACTCCCTGTATCGCAAAGTTTACTCACTAACAGGTCTACTTGGTCACCTGAATGTCCAATAGGTACTCAGAAACGGCAGCATAAGATGCTGTGTCCTCCCCTTGGAGATTGAGGCTTGATGGGAAGTGGATTTTCCACATTGGAATGTCGACACTTGTGGCCTCAGTGTTACCTGATAAACAGTGTAGTTGCCCATCTTCTCCTCATTGCAGGATTGCCTTTTCAGGAGAAGTGATTTTCCATGAAACAAACGTTGCCTTTCAATTCCTGCTAGGTGCTCCTCGCTCAGCAACTTTTAGTGAATATGCCGAGCGCATGGGACGACTGGCCTCACTCTAACGTTCTGCTTTTCTCGTCACAATGGTAAGCAGGCAGCAGGTTCAATGCAGCTTTTGTCAAAGCAGTGCTTTTACTCTAGGAAGCCTTTTTGATGCCTTAGGACACGCCAGTGTGCACTAGGATCTAAGATGTACACGAGGGACTGCCAGTCTCTTCTGGGACTTGTGAGCGACGTTCAGTTGAGGACAACTCTATGCCAAAAAAGGGCAGTGAAAGGCTTCTTTTGTTAAACCTCTAGAATGTGGTAAGTTGAAACAACTCAAGTATCTCCCTTCTAACGCACCATGGAGGTACAAAATCGAGAAAGAAAGAGCAGGTCAATGTTCGGTGGTCCCTTCTGAACATAAGGCATGAAGGGATACTTTATTTACCTCCTTGGGATTTAGAGAGTTGCAGGCTCAATTCTCCCTGAGAAACACTATACTTGCACATCTTCCCTTCATAGCACATTTGCCATTGTGATGACGAGAGTTTCTAGGAAAGAAACTTGGAGGTTGCCATTCCTTGGTAGTGGCTCATCCCTCGGGAATCTTCAGGGAATGGGCCAACCCCATGGGACATCTAGCCTCAAGTTTACGTTCAGCTTTTCTCATGACAGAGGTAGGCATTCAACGGGTTCCATGCAACCTTAGTGCCTGTGGTTCTTGAACTCTAGGAAGCATATCCGGTCTCTTTTGGCTCGCGGTTCTGCACTAGGTTTTGAAACGTACTAAAAGGACTGCCTGTGTCTTTGGGCGGTTGTGAGCAGTCTACCGTTGGGAACAACTAGATGCCAAGTGATGGGCAGTGAAGGACTTCGTTGGTTACACACCTAGATTGCGATAGCTTGAAAGCAACACCGTTATCAACGTTCCATGCCTTCCTTCATGAAAAGCGTGTCTACATTCTTGAGGAAACCTGAGCTGCACTGAAAAGCACAATTAGCCTACCCTTGCTTCTGGGAACTAATCCGTGAAGTCTGTCTGCCTCAATCAGCACCTACACTTCACGTCCAGCTTCAAAAATTACAGGGTTTCCCTTAACTGAGAGGTAGTCCAGAGAGACATTGCCACCTAGGCCCCACTAAGGCATCAGCTTGATATCCTTACGCCACAATCACGACTCCCAGCAGGGCAATGGTTACCAATGTCATGGTCCATCGTGTCCACTGCATGTGCAGTAAGAGAGTCAGAAACGCCAGGGGAATATTCTGCTTCGTCGCCATGTATATTGAGGCTTCCTGGGAAAGTTTATTTTCCTCATTGCAAAGCGGAGAGTTGCGGCCTCAGTGTTACCTGGTAAACACTGTTGTTGCCCATCTTCTCTTAATTGCACAATGGTCTATGTGAGGACAAGTGATTTTCCAAGAAAGAAACTTGGAGCTTGCCATTCCTTGGTAGGTGCTCATCCTTCGGTAATCTACAGTGAATTGGCGACCCCTTTTGACCACTAACTTCAAGCTAACGTTCCTCTTGTATCATGCCACAGGTTGGCATGCAGCAGAACCCATGTAGCCTTCTTCAGTGTGGTTCTTGGGCTCTAGGAAGGATTCCAGATCTCTCAGTACTAGCGGGTCTGCACCAGCAAGAGAAACGTACAAGAAGGACGGCCAGTGTGTTTGGGCCTTTGGGAGCAATGCAGCGTTGGGAACAGCTAGATGCCGAGTCATGGGCAGTGAAGGGCTTCTTTGGTTAAACCTCTAGATTGTGGCAAGTTGAAACAAGTCAAGTATCTCCCTTCTAAAGCACCTTGGAGGTACAAAATGGAGAAAGAAACAGCAGGGTCAATGCTCTTTTGGCCCTTTTGAAAATAAGGCTTGAAGGGAAACTTTATTTTCCTCATTGGGATTTACAGAGTTGCATGCTCAGTTCTCCCTGAGAAACACTGTAGTTGCACATGTTCCATTCATAGCACAATTGCCTTTGTGATGAGAAGTGAGTTTCTAGGAAAGAAACTTGGAGGTTACCGTTCCTTGGTAGGTGCTCATCCTTCGGTAATCTTCAGTGAATTGGCGAACCCTTTTGACCAGTAGCCTCAAGGTAACGTTCCTCTGCTATCAAGCAACAGGTTGGCATGCAGCAGAATACATGTAGCCTCATTCAGGTTGGTTCCTGAGCTCTGGGAAGCATTCCAGGTCTCTTAATACTGGCAGGTCTGCACTAGGATGAGCAACGTACAAGAAGGATGGCCTGTGTCTTTGGGGTGTTGTGAGCAGTGCAGCATTGAGAACAGCTAGATGCCGAGTCCTGGGAGCTTAAGGGCTTCTTTCTTAAACTCTAGAACGTAGTCAGTTGAAACAACTCAAGTATCTCCCTTCTAAAGCCCCTTGGAAGTACAAAACAGAGAAAGAAACGGCAAGGTCAATGCTCTGTGGGCGTTTTTGAATATAAGGCTTGAAGGGAAACTTTATTTTCCTCATTGGGATTTAGAGAGTTGCGGGGTCAATTCTCACTGACAGACAATCTAGTTGCATATGGTCCCTTCATGGCACAATTCCCTTTTTGATGACGAGAGAATTTCTAAGAAAGAAATTTGGAGGTTGCCATCCTTTGGTAGGTGCTCATCCTTCAGTAATCTTTAGTGAATTGGCGACCCCATTGACCACCAGCCATAGCTAACGTTCCTCTTGTATCATGACACAGATTGGCATGCAGCAGAATCTTATTCAGTGTGGTCCTTGAGCTCTAGGAAGGATTCCAGGTCTCTTAGTACTGGCGGGTATTCACTAGGATGAGAAACGTACGAGAATGACGGCCTGTGTGTTTGGGCCTTTGTGAGCAATGTAGCGTTGGGAACAGCTAGATGCCGAGTCATGGGCAGTGAAGGGCTTCGTTGGTTAAACCTTTAGATTGTGGCAAATTGAAACAACTGAAGTATCACCCTTCTAAAGCACCTTTGTGGTACAAAAGAAGGAAAGAAATAGGAGGGTCAAGGCTCTGCGGACCCTTTCGAAAATAAGGTAAGGCTTGAAGGGAAACTTTATTTTCCTCATTGGGGTTTCGAGAGTTTTGGGCCCAATTCTACCTGAGAAACACTGTACTTACGCATGTTCCCTTCAGAGCACCGTTGCCTTTGTGATGACAAGTGAGTTTCTAGGAAAGAGACTTGGAGGTTGTTATTCCTTGGCAGATGATCATCCTTCGGTAATCATCAGTGAATTGGCGAACCCGTTTGAGCTTTAGCCTCAAGCTAACGTTCCTCTTGTATCCTCCCACAGATTGGCATGCAGCAGAATCCATGTAGCGTTATTCAGTGTGGTTCTTGAACTCTTGGAAGCATTCCAGGTGTCTTAGGACTGGCAGGTCTGCACTAGGATGAGAAACGTACAAGAAGGACGGCCTGGGTGTTTGGGCCTTTGTGAGCAATGCAGCACTGGGAACAGCTAGATGCTGAGTCATGGGCAGTGAAGGGCTTTTTTGGTTAAACGTCTAGATTGTTGCAAGTTGAGACAACTCAAGTATCTCCCGTCTAAAGCACCTTGGAGGTTCAAAACAGAGAAAGAAACCACAGGGTCAATGCTCTGCAGGCCCTTTTGAAAATAAGGCTTGGAGGGAAACTTTATTTTCCTCATTGGGATCTAGAGAGCTGCGGGCTCAATTCTCCCTGAGAAACACTGTAGTTGCACATGTTCTCTTCATAGCACAATTGCCTTTGTGATGACAAGTGAGTTTCTAGGAAAGAAACTTGGAGGTTGCCATTGTTTGGGAGGTGCTCACCCTTCGGTAATCTTCAGTGAAATGGCGAGCCTATTTGACGACCAGCCTCAAGCTAACGTTCCTCTTGTATCATGCCACAGGTTGACATGCAGCAGAATCCATGTAGCCTTATTCAGTGTGGTTCTTGAGCTTTAGGAAGCATTCCAGGTCTCTGAAAACTGGCGGGTCTCCACTAGGGTGAGAAGCGTACAAGAAGGACTGCCTGTGTTTTCGAGGAATTGTGAGCAATGCACCTTTGGCAACAGCTAGATGCCGAGTCATGGGCAGTGAAGGGCTTCTTTTTCTAAACCTCTAGAATGTGGTAAGTTGCAACAACTCAACTATCTCACTTGTAAGCACATTGGAGGTGCCAAAATGAGAACGAAACAGCAGGGTCAATGCTCTGTGAGCACTTTGGAAAATAAGGCTTGAAGGGAAGCTTTATTTTCCTCCTTGGGATTTAGAGCGTGTCGGGCTCAATTCTCCCTGAGAAACACTGTAATTGCACATGTTCTCTTCATAGCACAAATGGCTTTGTGATGACAAGTGAGTTTCTAGGAAGGAAACTTGGAGGTGGCCATTCTTTTGTAGCTGCTCACCCTTCAGTAATCGTCAGTGAGTTGGCGATCCCATTTGACCATTAACCTCAAGCTGACATTCCTCTTGTATCATGTCACAGGTTGGTATGCAGCAGAAACCATGTGGACTTATTCAGTGTGGTTGTTGAGCTGTGGGAAGCATTCCAGGTCTCCTAGGACTCGGGGGTCTTCACTAGATCTGATACGTACAAAAAGGACAGCCTGTGTCTTCGGGGCGTTGTGAGCAATGCACCGTTGGGAACAGCTAGTTGCCGAATCATGGGCAGTGAAGGGTTTCGTTGGATAAAGGCCGAGATTGCGACACCTTGAAAACACCTAGCTATCAGCGTTCTGTTCACTCCTTCGTGCCAAACGTGTCTGCTTTTCTGCCTATCCCCGAGCACACGAAAAATATAATGATCCTACCCTTCCTTCTGGGAACCCACACGTGATGGAATCTACCCCAGGCAAGCCAGTGGACTTTAAGTGCAGCCTGAAAAATTACAGGTTTTCCCTTGAAAGCTAGGTATTCCGGAGATCCATTTTACACCCAGTCCTCACTAACCTATGACTCTGTAATCCCTTCAGCACACTCACTACTCCCTGTATCGCAAAGTTTACTCACTAACAGGTCTACTTGGTCACCTGAATGTCCAATAGGTACTCAGAAACGGCAGCATAAGATGCTGTGTCCTCCCCTTGGAGATTGAGGCTTGATGGGAAGTGGATTTTCCACATTGGAATGTCGACACTTGTGGCCTCAGTGTTACCTGATAAACAGTGTAGTTGCCCATCTTCTCCTCATTGCAGGATTGCCTTTTCAGGAGAAGTGATTTTCCATGAAACAAACGTTGCCTTTCAATTCCTGCTAGGTGCTCCTCGCTCAGCAACTTTTAGTGAATATGCCGAGCGCATGGGACGACTGGCCTCACTCTAACGTTCTGCTTTTCTCGTCACAATGGTAAGCAGGCAGCAGGTTCAATGCAGCTTTTGTCAAAGCAGTGCTTTTACTCTAGGAAGCCTTTTTGATGCCTTAGGACACGCCAGTGTGCACTAGGATCTAAGATGTACACGAGGGACTGCCAGTCTCTTCTGGGACTTGTGAGCGACGTTCAGTTGAGGACAACTCTATGCCAAAAAAGGGCAGTGAAAGGCTTCTTTTGTTAAACCTCTAGAATGTGGTAAGTTGAAACAACTCAAGTATCTCCCTTCTAACGCACCATGGAGGTACAAAATCGAGAAAGAAAGAGCAGGTCAATGTTCGGTGGTCCCTTCTGAACATAAGGCATGAAGGGATACTTTATTTACCTCCTTGGGATTTAGAGAGTTGCAGGCTCAATTCTCCCTGAGAAACACTATACTTGCACATCTTCCCTTCATAGCACATTTGCCATTGTGATGACGAGAGTTTCTAGGAAAGAAACTTGGAGGTTGCCATTCCTTGGTAGTGGCTCATCCCTCGGGAATCTTCAGGGAATGGGCCAACCCCATGGGACATCTAGCCTCAAGTTTACGTTCAGCTTTTCTCATGACAGAGGTAGGCATTCAACGGGTTCCATGCAACCTTAGTGCCTGTGGTTCTTGAACTCTAGGAAGCATATCCGGTCTCTTTTGGCTCGCGGTTCTGCACTAGGTTTTGAAACGTACTAAAAGGACTGCCTGTGTCTTTGGGCGGTTGTGAGCAGTCTACCGTTGGGAACAACTAGATGCCAAGTGATGGGCAGTGAAGGACTTCGTTGGTTACACACCTAGATTGCGATAGCTTGAAAGCAACACCGTTATCAACGTTCCATGCCTTCCTTCATGAAAAGCGTGTCTACATTCTTGAGGAAACCTGAGCTGCACTGAAAAGCACAATTAGCCTACCCTTGCTTCTGGGAACTAATCCGTGAAGTCTGTCTGCCTCAATCAGCACCTACACTTCACGTCCAGCTTCAAAAATTACAGGGTTTCCCTTAACTGAGAGGTAGTCCAGAGAGACATTGCCACCTAGGCCCCACTAAGGCATCAGCTTGATATCCTTACGCCACAATCACGACTCCCAGCAGGGCAATGGTTACCAATGTCATGGTCCATCGTGTCCACTGCATGTGCAGTAAGAGAGTCAGAAACGCCAGGGGAATATTCTGCTTCGTCGCCATGTATATTGAGGCTTCCTGGGAAAGTTTATTTTCCTCATTGCAAAGCGGAGAGTTGCGGCCTCAGTGTTACCTGGTAAACACTGTTGTTGCCCATCTTCTCTTAATTGCACAATGGTCTATGTGAGGACAAGTGATTTTCCAAGAAAGAAACTTGGAGCTTGCCATTCCTTGGTAGGTGCTCATCCTTCGGTAATCTACAGTGAATTGGCGACCCCTTTTGACCACTAACTTCAAGCTAACGTTCCTCTTGTATCATGCCACAGGTTGGCATGCAGCAGAACCCATGTAGCCTTCTTCAGTGTGGTTCTTGGGCTCTAGGAAGGATTCCAGATCTCTCAGTACTAGCGGGTCTGCACCAGCAAGAGAAACGTACAAGAAGGACGGCCAGTGTGTTTGGGCCTTTGGGAGCAATGCAGCGTTGGGAACAGCTAGATGCCGAGTCATGGGCAGTGAAGGGCTTCTTTGGTTAAACCTCTAGATTGTGGCAAGTTGAAACAAGTCAAGTATCTCCCTTCTAAAGCACCTTGGAGGTACAAAATGGAGAAAGAAACAGCAGGGTCAATGCTCTTTTGGCCCTTTTGAAAATAAGGCTTGAAGGGAAACTTTATTTTCCTCATTGGGATTTACAGAGTTGCATGCTCAGTTCTCCCTGAGAAACACTGTAGTTGCACATGTTCCATTCATAGCACAATTGCCTTTGTGATGAGAAGTGAGTTTCTAGGAAAGAAACTTGGAGGTTACCGTTCCTTGGTAGGTGCTCATCCTTCGGTAATCTTCAGTGAATTGGCGAACCCTTTTGACCAGTAGCCTCAAGGTAACGTTCCTCTGCTATCAAGCAACAGGTTGGCATGCAGCAGAATACATGTAGCCTCATTCAGGTTGGTTCCTGAGCTCTGGGAAGCATTCCAGGTCTCTTAATACTGGCAGGTCTGCACTAGGATGAGCAACGTACAAGAAGGATGGCCTGTGTCTTTGGGGTGTTGTGAGCAGTGCAGCATTGAGAACAGCTAGATGCCGAGTCCTGGGAGCTTAAGGGCTTCTTTCTTAAACTCTAGAACGTAGTCAGTTGAAACAACTCAAGTATCTCCCTTCTAAAGCCCCTTGGAAGTACAAAACAGAGAAAGAAACGGCAAGGTCAATGCTCTGTGGGCGTTTTTGAATATAAGGCTTGAAGGGAAACTTTATTTTCCTCATTGGGATTTAGAGAGTTGCGGGGTCAATTCTCACTGACAGACAATCTAGTTGCATATGGTCCCTTCATGGCACAATTCCCTTTTTGATGACGAGAGAATTTCTAAGAAAGAAATTTGGAGGTTGCCATCCTTTGGTAGGTGCTCATCCTTCAGTAATCTTTAGTGAATTGGCGACCCCATTGACCACCAGCCATAGCTAACGTTCCTCTTGTATCATGACACAGATTGGCATGCAGCAGAATCTTATTCAGTGTGGTCCTTGAGCTCTAGGAAGGATTCCAGGTCTCTTAGTACTGGCGGGTATTCACTAGGATGAGAAACGTACGAGAATGACGGCCTGTGTGTTTGGGCCTTTGTGAGCAATGTAGCGTTGGGAACAGCTAGATGCCGAGTCATGGGCAGTGAAGGGCTTCGTTGGTTAAACCTTTAGATTGTGGCAAATTGAAACAACTGAAGTATCACCCTTCTAAAGCACCTTTGTGGTACAAAAGAAGGAAAGAAATAGGAGGGTCAAGGCTCTGCGGACCCTTTCGAAAATAAGGTAAGGCTTGAAGGGAAACTTTATTTTCCTCATTGGGGTTTCGAGAGTTTTGGGCCCAATTCTACCTGAGAAACACTGTACTTACGCATGTTCCCTTCAGAGCACCGTTGCCTTTGTGATGACAAGTGAGTTTCTAGGAAAGAGACTTGGAGGTTGTTATTCCTTGGCAGATGATCATCCTTCGGTAATCATCAGTGAATTGGCGAACCCGTTTGAGCTTTAGCCTCAAGCTAACGTTCCTCTTGTATCCTCCCACAGATTGGCATGCAGCAGAATCCATGTAGCGTTATTCAGTGTGGTTCTTGAACTCTTGGAAGCATTCCAGGTGTCTTAGGACTGGCAGGTCTGCACTAGGATGAGAAACGTACAAGAAGGACGGCCTGGGTGTTTGGGCCTTTGTGAGCAATGCAGCACTGGGAACAGCTAGATGCTGAGTCATGGGCAGTGAAGGGCTTTTTTGGTTAAACGTCTAGATTGTTGCAAGTTGAGACAACTCAAGTATCTCCCGTCTAAAGCACCTTGGAGGTTCAAAACAGAGAAAGAAACCACAGGGTCAATGCTCTGCAGGCCCTTTTGAAAATAAGGCTTGGAGGGAAACTTTATTTTCCTCATTGGGATCTAGAGAGCTGCGGGCTCAATTCTCCCTGAGAAACACTGTAGTTGCACATGTTCTCTTCATAGCACAATTGCCTTTGTGATGACAAGTGAGTTTCTAGGAAAGAAACTTGGAGGTTGCCATTGTTTGGGAGGTGCTCACCCTTCGGTAATCTTCAGTGAAATGGCGAGCCTATTTGACGACCAGCCTCAAGCTAACGTTCCTCTTGTATCATGCCACAGGTTGACATGCAGCAGAATCCATGTAGCCTTATTCAGTGTGGTTCTTGAGCTTTAGGAAGCATTCCAGGTCTCTGAAAACTGGCGGGTCTCCACTAGGGTGAGAAGCGTACAAGAAGGACTGCCTGTGTTTTCGAGGAATTGTGAGCAATGCACCTTTGGCAACAGCTAGATGCCGAGTCATGGGCAGTGAAGGGCTTCTTTTTCTAAACCTCTAGAATGTGGTAAGTTGCAACAACTCAACTATCTCACTTGTAAGCACATTGGAGGTGCCAAAATGAGAACGAAACAGCAGGGTCAATGCTCTGTGAGCACTTTGGAAAATAAGGCTTGAAGGGAAGCTTTATTTTCCTCCTTGGGATTTAGAGCGTGTCGGGCTCAATTCTCCCTGAGAAACACTGTAATTGCACATGTTCTCTTCATAGCACAAATGGCTTTGTGATGACAAGTGAGTTTCTAGGAAGGAAACTTGGAGGTGGCCATTCTTTTGTAGCTGCTCACCCTTCAGTAATCGTCAGTGAGTTGGCGATCCCATTTGACCATTAACCTCAAGCTGACATTCCTCTTGTATCATGTCACAGGTTGGTATGCAGCAGAAACCATGTGGACTTATTCAGTGTGGTTGTTGAGCTGTGGGAAGCATTCCAGGTCTCCTAGGACTCGGGGGTCTTCACTAGATCTGATACGTACAAAAAGGACAGCCTGTGTCTTCGGGGCGTTGTGAGCAATGCACCGTTGGGAACAGCTAGTTGCCGAATCATGGGCAGTGAAGGGTTTCGTTGGATAAAGGCCGAGATTGCGACACCTTGAAAACACCTAGCTATCAGCGTTCTGTTCACTCCTTCGTGCCAAACGTGTCTGCTTTTCTGCCTATCCCCGAGCACACGAAAAATATAATGATCCTACCCTTCCTTCTGGGAACCCACACGTGATGGAATCTACCCCAGGCAAGCCAGTGGACTTTAAGTGCAGCCTGAAAAATTACAGGTTTTCCCTTGAAAGCTAGGTATTCCGGAGATCCATTTTACACCCAGTCCTCACTAACCTATGACTCTGTAATCCCTTCAGCACACTCACTACTCCCTGTATCGCAAAGTTTACTCACTAACAGGTCTACTTGGTCACCTGAATGTCCAATAGGTACTCAGAAACGGCAGCATAAGATGCTGTGTCCTCCCCTTGGAGATTGAGGCTTGATGGGAAGTGGATTTTCCACATTGGAATGTCGACACTTGTGGCCTCAGTGTTACCTGATAAACAGTGTAGTTGCCCATCTTCTCCTCATTGCAGGATTGCCTTTTCAGGAGAAGTGATTTTCCATGAAACAAACGTTGCCTTTCAATTCCTGCTAGGTGCTCCTCGCTCAGCAACTTTTAGTGAATATGCCGAGCGCATGGGACGACTGGCCTCACTCTAACGTTCTGCTTTTCTCGTCACAATGGTAAGCAGGCAGCAGGTTCAATGCAGCTTTTGTCAAAGCAGTGCTTTTACTCTAGGAAGCCTTTTTGATGCCTTAGGACACGCCAGTGTGCACTAGGATCTAAGATGTACACGAGGGACTGCCAGTCTCTTCTGGGACTTGTGAGCGACGTTCAGTTGAGGACAACTCTATGCCAAAAAAGGGCAGTGAAAGGCTTCTTTTGTTAAACCTCTAGAATGTGGTAAGTTGAAACAACTCAAGTATCTCCCTTCTAACGCACCATGGAGGTACAAAATCGAGAAAGAAAGAGCAGGTCAATGTTCGGTGGTCCCTTCTGAACATAAGGCATGAAGGGATACTTTATTTACCTCCTTGGGATTTAGAGAGTTGCAGGCTCAATTCTCCCTGAGAAACACTATACTTGCACATCTTCCCTTCATAGCACATTTGCCATTGTGATGACGAGAGTTTCTAGGAAAGAAACTTGGAGGTTGCCATTCCTTGGTAGTGGCTCATCCCTCGGGAATCTTCAGGGAATGGGCCAACCCCATGGGACATCTAGCCTCAAGTTTACGTTCAGCTTTTCTCATGACAGAGGTAGGCATTCAACGGGTTCCATGCAACCTTAGTGCCTGTGGTTCTTGAACTCTAGGAAGCATATCCGGTCTCTTTTGGCTCGCGGTTCTGCACTAGGTTTTGAAACGTACTAAAAGGACTGCCTGTGTCTTTGGGCGGTTGTGAGCAGTCTACCGTTGGGAACAACTAGATGCCAAGTGATGGGCAGTGAAGGACTTCGTTGGTTACACACCTAGATTGCGATAGCTTGAAAGCAACACCGTTATCAACGTTCCATGCCTTCCTTCATGAAAAGCGTGTCTACATTCTTGAGGAAACCTGAGCTGCACTGAAAAGCACAATTAGCCTACCCTTGCTTCTGGGAACTAATCCGTGAAGTCTGTCTGCCTCAATCAGCACCTACACTTCACGTCCAGCTTCAAAAATTACAGGGTTTCCCTTAACTGAGAGGTAGTCCAGAGAGACATTGCCACCTAGGCCCCACTAAGGCATCAGCTTGATATCCTTACGCCACAATCACGACTCCCAGCAGGGCAATGGTTACCAATGTCATGGTCCATCGTGTCCACTGCATGTGCAGTAAGAGAGTCAGAAACGCCAGGGGAATATTCTGCTTCGTCGCCATGTATATTGAGGCTTCCTGGGAAAGTTTATTTTCCTCATTGCAAAGCGGAGGGTTGCGGCCTCAGTGTTACCTGGTAAACACTGTTGTTGCCCATCTTCTCTTAATTGCACAATGGTCTATGTGAGGACAAGTGATTTTCCAAGAAAGAAACTTGGAGCTTGCCATTCCTTGGTAGGTGCTCATCCTTCGGTAATCTACAGTGAATTGGCGACCCCTTTTGACCACTAACTTCAAGCTAACGTTCCTCTTGTATCATGCCACAGGTTGGCATGCAGCAGAACCCATGTAGCCTTCTTCAGTGTGGTTCTTGGGCTCTAGGAAGGATTCCAGATCTCTCAGTACTAGCGGGTCTGCACCAGCAAGAGAAACGTACAAGAAGGACGGCCAGTGTGTTTGGGCCTTTGGGAGCAATGCAGCGTTGGGAACAGCTAGATGCCGAGTCATGGGCAGTGAAGGGCTTCTTTGGTTAAACCTCTAGATTGTGGCAAGTTGAAACAAGTCAAGTATCTCCCTTCTAAAGCACCTTGGAGGTACAAAATGGAGAAAGAAACAGCAGGGTCAATGCTCTTTTGGCCCTTTTGAAAATAAGGCTTGAAGGGAAACTTTATTTTCCTCATTGGGATTTACAGAGTTGCATGCTCAGTTCTCCCTGAGAAACACTGTAGTTGCACATGTTCCATTCATAGCACAATTGCCTTTGTGATGAGAAGTGAGTTTCTAGGAAAGAAACTTGGAGGTTACCGTTCCTTGGTAGGTGCTCATCCTTCGGTAATCTTCAGTGAATTGGCGAACCCTTTTGACCAGTAGCCTCAAGGTAACGTTCCTCTGCTATCAAGCAACAGGTTGGCATGCAGCAGAATACATGTAGCCTCATTCAGGTTGGTTCCTGAGCTCTGGGAAGCATTCCAGGTCTCTTAATACTGGCAGGTCTGCACTAGGATGAGCAACGTACAAGAAGGATGGCCTGTGTCTTTGGGGTGTTGTGAGCAGTGCAGCATTGAGAACAGCTAGATGCCGAGTCCTGGGAGCTTAAGGGCTTCTTTCTTAAACTCTAGAACGTAGTCAGTTGAAACAACTCAAGTATCTCCCTTCTAAAGCCCCTTGGAAGTACAAAACAGAGAAAGAAACGGCAAGGTCAATGCTCTGTGGGCGTTTTTGAATATAAGGCTTGAAGGGAAACTTTATTTTCCTCATTGGGATTTAGAGAGTTGCGGGGTCAATTCTCACTGACAGACAATCTAGTTGCATATGGTCCTTTCATGGCACAATTCCCTTTTTGATGACGAGAGAATTTCTAAGAAAGAAATTTGGAGGTTGCCATCCTTTGGTAGGTGCTCATCCTTCAGTAATCTTTAGTGAATTGGCGACCCCATTGACCACTAGCCACAGCTAACGTTCCTCTTGTATCATGACACAGATTGGCATGCAGCAGAATCTTATTCAGTGTGGTCCTTGAGCTCTAGGAAGGATTCCAGGTCTCTTGGTACTGGCGGGTATTCACTAGGATGAGAAACGTACGAGAATGACGGCCTGTGTGTTTGGGCCTTTGTGAGCAATGTAGCGTTGGGAACATCTAGATGCCGAGTCATGGGCAGTGAAGGGCTTCGTTGGTTAAACCTTTAGATTGTGGCAAATTGAAACAACTGAAGTATCACCCTTCTAAAGCACCTTTGTGGTACAAAAGAAGGAAAGAAATAGGAGGGTCAAGGCTCTGCGGACCCTTTCGAAAATAAGGTAAGGCTTGAAGGGAAACTTTATTTTCCTCATTGGGGTTTCGAGAGTTTTGGGCCCAATTCTACCTGAGAAACACTGTACTTACGCATGTTCCCTTCAGAGCACCGTTGCCTTTGTGATGACAAGTGAGTTTCTAGGAAAGAGACTTGGAGGTTGTTATTCCTTGGCAGATGATCATCCTTCGGTAATCATCAGTGAATTGGCGAACCCGTTTGAGCTTTAGCCTCAAGCTAACGTTCCTCTTGTATCCTCCCACAGATTGGCATGCAGCAGAATCCATGTAGCGTTATTCAGTGTGGTTCTTGAACTCTTGGAAGCATTCCAGGTGTCTTAGGACTGGCAGGTCTGCACTAGGATGAGAAACGTACAAGAAGGACGGCCTGGGTGTTTGGGCCTTTGTGAGCAATGCAGCACTGGGAACAGCTAGATGCTGAGTCATGGGCAGTGAAGGGCTTTTTTGGTTAAACGTCTAGATTGTTGCAAGTTGAGACAACTCAAGTATCTCCCGTCTAAAGCACCTTGGAGGTTCAAAACAGAGAAAGAAACCACAGGGTCAATGCTCTGCAGGCCCTTTTGAAAATAAGGCTTGGAGGGAAACTTTATTTTCCTCATTGGGATCTAGAGAGCTGCGGGCTCAATTCTCCCTGAGAAACACTGTAGTTGCACATGTTCTCTTCATAGCACAATTGCCTTTGTGATGACAAGTGAGTTTCTAGGAAAGAAACTTGGAGGTTGCCATTGTTTGGGAGGTGCTCACCCTTCGGTAATCTTCAGTGAAATGGCGAGCCTATTTGACGACCAGCCTCAAGCTAACGTTCCTCTTGTATCATGCCACAGGTTGACATGCAGCAGAATCCATGTAGCCTTATTCAGTGTGGTTCTTGAGCTTTAGGAAGCATTCCAGGTCTCTGAAAACTGGCGGGTCTCCACTAGGGTGAGAAGCGTACAAGAAGGACTGCCTGTGTTTTCGAGGAATTGTGAGCAATGCACCTTTGGCAACAGCTAGATGCCGAGTCATGGGCAGTGAAGGGCTTCTTTTTCTAAACCTCTAGAATGTGGTAAGTTGCAACAACTCAACTATCTCACTTGTAAGCACATTGGAGGTGCCAAAATGAGAACGAAACAGCAGGGTCAATGCTCTGTGAGCACTTTGGAAAATAAGGCTTGAAGGGAAGCTTTATTTTCCTCCTTGGGATTTAGAGCGTGTCGGGCTCAATTCTCCCTGAGAAACACTGTAATTGCACATGTTCTCTTCATAGCACAAATGGCTTTGTGATGACAAGTGAGTTTCTAGGAAGGAAACTTGGAGGTGGCCATTCTTTTGTAGCTGCTCACCCTTCAGTAATCGTCAGTGAGTTGGCGATCCCATTTGACCATTAACCTCAAGCTGACATTCCTCTTGTATCATGTCACAGGTTGGTATGCAGCAGAAACCATGTGGACTTATTCAGTGTGGTTGTTGAGCTGTGGGAAGCATTCCAGGTCTCCTAGGACTCGGGGGTCTTCACTAGATCTGATACGTACAAAAAGGACAGCCTGTGTCTTCGGGGCGTTGTGAGCAATGCACCGTTGGGAACAGCTAGTTGCCGAATCATGGGCAGTGAAGGGTTTCGTTGGATAAAGGCCGAGATTGCGACACCTTGAAAACACCTAGCTATCAGCGTTCTGTTCACTCCTTCGTGCCAAACGTGTCTGCTTTTCTGCCTATCCCCGAGCACACGAAAAATATAATGATCCTACCCTTCCTTCTGGGAACCCACACGTGATGGAATCTACCCCAGGCAAGCCAGTGGACTTTAAGTGCAGCCTGAAAAATTACAGGTTTTCCCTTGAAAGCTAGGTATTCCGGAGATCCATTTTACACCCAGTCCTCACTAACCTATGACTCTGTAATCCCTTCAGCACACTCACTACTCCCTGTATCGCAAAGTTTACTCACTAACAGGTCTACTTGGTCACCTGAATGTCCAATAGGTACTCAGAAACGGCAGCATAAGATGCTGTGTCCTCCCCTTGGAGATTGAGGCTTGATGGGAAGTGGATTTTCCACATTGGAATGTCGACACTTGTGGCCTCAGTGTTACCTGATAAACAGTGTAGTTGCCCATCTTCTCCTCATTGCAGGATTGCCTTTTCAGGAGAAGTGATTTTCCATGAAACAAACGTTGCCTTTCAATTCCTGCTAGGTGCTCCTCGCTCAGCAACTTTTAGTGAATATGCCGAGCGCATGGGACGACTGGCCTCACTCTAACGTTCTGCTTTTCTCGTCACAATGGTAAGCAGGCAGCAGGTTCAATGCAGCTTTTGTCAAAGCAGTGCTTTTACTCTAGGAAGCCTTTTTGATGCCTTAGGACACGCCAGTGTGCACTAGGATCTAAGATGTACACGAGGGACTGCCAGTCTCTTCTGGGACTTGTGAGCGACGTTCAGTTGAGGACAACTCTATGCCAAAAAAGGGCAGTGAAAGGCTTCTTTTGTTAAACCTCTAGAATGTGGTAAGTTGAAACAACTCAAGTATCTCCCTTCTAACGCACCATGGAGGTACAAAATCGAGAAAGAAAGAGCAGGTCAATGTTCGGTGGTCCCTTCTGAACATAAGGCATGAAGGGATACTTTATTTACCTCCTTGGGATTTAGAGAGTTGCAGGCTCAATTCTCCCTGAGAAACACTATACTTGCACATCTTCCCTTCATAGCACATTTGCCATTGTGATGACGAGAGTTTCTAGGAAAGAAACTTGGAGGTTGCCATTCCTTGGTAGTGGCTCATCCCTCGGGAATCTTCAGGGAATGGGCCAACCCCATGGGACATCTAGCCTCAAGTTTACGTTCAGCTTTTCTCATGACAGAGGTAGGCATTCAACGGGTTCCATGCAACCTTAGTGCCTGTGGTTCTTGAACTCTAGGAAGCATATCCGGTCTCTTTTGGCTCGCGGTTCTGCACTAGGTTTTGAAACGTACTAAAAGGACTGCCTGTGTCTTTGGGCGGTTGTGAGCAGTCTACCGTTGGGAACAACTAGATGCCAAGTGATGGGCAGTGAAGGACTTCGTTGGTTACACACCTAGATTGCGATAGCTTGAAAGCAACACCGTTATCAACGTTCCATGCCTTCCTTCATGAAAAGCGTGTCTACATTCTTGAGGAAACCTGAGCTGCACTGAAAAGCACAATTAGCCTACCCTTGCTTCTGGGAACTAATCCGTGAAGTCTGTCTGCCTCAATCAGCACCTACACTTCACGTCCAGCTTCAAAAATTACAGGGTTTCCCTTAACTGAGAGGTAGTCCAGAGAGACATTGCCACCTAGGCCCCACTAAGGCATCAGCTTGATATCCTTACGCCACAATCACGACTCCCAGCAGGGCAATGGTTACCAATGTCATGGTCCATCGTGTCCACTGCATGTGCAGTAAGAGAGTCAGAAACGCCAGGGGAATATTCTGCTTCGTCGCCATGTATATTGAGGCTTCCTGGGAAAGTTTATTTTCCTCATTGCAAAGCGGAGGGTTGCGGCCTCAGTGTTACCTGGTAAACACTGTTGTTGCCCATCTTCTCTTAATTGCACAATGGTCTATGTGAGGACAAGTGATTTTCCAAGAAAGAAACTTGGAGCTTGCCATTCCTTGGTAGGTGCTCATCCTTCGGTAATCTACAGTGAATTGGCGACCCCTTTTGACCACTAACTTCAAGCTAACGTTCCTCTTGTATCATGCCACAGGTTGGCATGCAGCAGAACCCATGTAGCCTTCTTCAGTGTGGTTCTTGGGCTCTAGGAAGGATTCCAGATCTCTCAGTACTAGCGGGTCTGCACCAGCAAGAGAAACGTACAAGAAGGACGGCCAGTGTGTTTGGGCCTTTGGGAGCAATGCAGCGTTGGGAACAGCTAGATGCCGAGTCATGGGCAGTGAAGGGCTTCTTTGGTTAAACCTCTAGATTGTGGCAAGTTGAAACAAGTCAAGTATCTCCCTTCTAAAGCACCTTGGAGGTACAAAATGGAGAAAGAAACAGCAGGGTCAATGCTCTTTTGGCCCTTTTGAAAATAAGGCTTGAAGGGAAACTTTATTTTCCTCATTGGGATTTACAGAGTTGCATGCTCAGTTCTCCCTGAGAAACACTGTAGTTGCACATGTTCCATTCATAGCACAATTGCCTTTGTGATGAGAAGTGAGTTTCTAGGAAAGAAACTTGGAGGTTACCGTTCCTTGGTAGGTGCTCATCCTTCGGTAATCTTCAGTGAATTGGCGAACCCTTTTGACCAGTAGCCTCAAGGTAACGTTCCTCTGCTATCAAGCAACAGGTTGGCATGCAGCAGAATACATGTAGCCTCATTCAGGTTGGTTCCTGAGCTCTGGGAAGCATTCCAGGTCTCTTAATACTGGCAGGTCTGCACTAGGATGAGCAACGTACAAGAAGGATGGCCTGTGTCTTTGGGGTGTTGTGAGCAGTGCAGCATTGAGAACAGCTAGATGCCGAGTCCTGGGAGCTTAAGGGCTTCTTTCTTAAACTCTAGAACGTAGTCAGTTGAAACAACTCAAGTATCTCCCTTCTAAAGCCCCTTGGAAGTACAAAACAGAGAAAGAAACGGCAAGGTCAATGCTCTGTGGGCGTTTTTGAATATAAGGCTTGAAGGGAAACTTTATTTTCCTCATTGGGATTTAGAGAGTTGCGGGGTCAATTCTCACTGACAGACAATCTAGTTGCATATGGTCCCTTCATGGCACAATTCCCTTTTTGATGACGAGAGAATTTCTAAGAAAGAAATTTGGAGGTTGCCATCCTTTGGTAGGTGCTCATCCTTCAGTAATCTTTAGTGAATTGGCGACCCCATTGACCACCAGCCATAGCTAACGTTCCTCTTGTATCATGACACAGATTGGCATGCAGCAGAATCTTATTCAGTGTGGTCCTTGAGCTCTAGGAAGGATTCCAGGTCTCTTAGTACTGGCGGGTATTCACTAGGATGAGAAACGTACGAGAATGACGGCCTGTGTGTTTGGGCCTTTGTGAGCAATGTAGCGTTGGGAACAGCTAGATGCCGAGTCATGGGCAGTGAAGGGCTTCGTTGGTTAAACCTTTAGATTGTGGCAAATTGAAACAACTGAAGTATCACCCTTCTAAAGCACCTTTGTGGTACAAAAGAAGGAAAGAAATAGGAGGGTCAAGGCTCTGCGGACCCTTTCGAAAATAAGGTAAGGCTTGAAGGGAAACTTTATTTTCCTCATTGGGGTTTCGAGAGTTTTGGGCCCAATTCTACCTGAGAAACACTGTACTTACGCATGTTCCCTTCAGAGCACCGTTGCCTTTGTGATGACAAGTGAGTTTCTAGGAAAGAGACTTGGAGGTTGTTATTCCTTGGCAGATGATCATCCTTCGGTAATCATCAGTGAATTGGCGAACCCGTTTGAGCTTTAGCCTCAAGCTAACGTTCCTCTTGTATCCTCCCACAGATTGGCATGCAGCAGAATCCATGTAGCGTTATTCAGTGTGGTTCTTGAACTCTTGGAAGCATTCCAGGTCTCTTAGGACTGGCAGGTCTGCACTAGGATGAGAAACGTACAAGAAGGACGGCCTGGGTGTTTGGGCCTTTGTGAGCAATGCAGCACTGGGAACAGCTAGATGCTGAGTCATGGGCAGTGAAGGGCTTTTTTGGTTAAACGTCTAGATTGTTGCAAGTTGAGACAACTCAAGTATCTCCCGTCTAAAGCACCTTGGAGGTTCAAAACAGAGAAAGAAACCACAGGGTCAATGCTCTGCAGGCCCTTTTGAAAATAAGGCTTGGAGGGAAACTTTATTTTCCTCATTGGGATCTAGAGAGCTGCGGGCTCAATTCTCCCTGAGAAACACTGTAGTTGCACATGTTCTCTTCATAGCACAATTGCCTTTGTGATGACAAGTGAGTTTCTAGGAAAGAAACTTGGAGGTTGCCATTGTTTGGGAGGTGCTCACCCTTCGGTAATCTTCAGTGAAATGGCGAGCCTATTTGACGACCAGCCTCAAGCTAACGTTCCTCTTGTATCATGCCACAGGTTGACATGCAGCAGAATCCATGTAGCCTTATTCAGTGTGGTTCTTGAGCTTTAGGAAGCATTCCAGGTCTCTGAAAACTGGCGGGTCTCCACTAGGGTGAGAAGCGTACAAGAAGGACTGCCTGTGTTTTCGAGGAATTGTGAGCAATGCACCTTTGGCAACAGCTAGATGCCGAGTCATGGGCAGTGAAGGGCTTCTTTTTCTAAACCTCTAGAATGTGGTAAGTTGCAACAACTCAACTATCTCACTTGTAAGCACATTGGAGGTGCCAAAATGAGAACGAAACAGCAGGGTCAATGCTCTGTGAGCACTTTGGAAAATAAGGCTTGAAGGGAAGCTTTATTTTCCTCCTTGGGATTTAGAGCGTGTCGGGCTCAATTCTCCCTGAGAAACACTGTAATTGCACATGTTCTCTTCATAGCACAAATGGCTTTGTGATGACAAGTGAGTTTCTAGGAAGGAAACTTGGAGGTGGCCATTCTTTTGTAGCTGCTCACCCTTCAGTAATCGTCAGTGAGTTGGCGATCCCATTTGACCATTAACCTCAAGCTGACATTCCTCTTGTATCATGTCACAGGTTGGTATGCAGCAGAAACCATGTGGACTTATTCAGTGTGGTTGTTGAGCTGTGGGAAGCATTCCAGGTCTCCTAGGACTCGGGGGTCTTCACTAGATCTGATACGTACAAAAAGGACAGCCTGTGTCTTCGGGGCGTTGTGAGCAATGCACCGTTGGGAACAGCTAGTTGCCGAATCATGGGCAGTGAAGGGTTTCGTTGGATAAAGGCCGAGATTGCGACACCTTGAAAACACCTAGCTATCAGCGTTCTGTTCACTCCTTCGTGCCAAACGTGTCTGCTTTTCTGCCTATCCCCGAGCACACGAAAAATATAATGATCCTACCCTTCCTTCTGGGAACCCACACGTGATGGAATCTACCCCAGGCAAGCCAGTGGACTTTAAGTGCAGCCTGAAAAATTACAGGTTTTCCCTTGAAAGCTAGGTATTCCGGAGATCCATTTTACACCCAGTCCTCACTAACCTATGACTCTGTAATCCCTTCAGCACACTCACTACTCCCTGTATCGCAAAGTTTACTCACTAACAGGTCTACTTGGTCACCTGAATGTCCAATAGGTACTCAGAAACGGCAGCATAAGATGCTGTGTCCTCCCCTTGGAGATTGAGGCTTGATGGGAAGTGGATTTTCCACATTGGAATGTCGACACTTGTGGCCTCAGTGTTACCTGATAAACAGTGTAGTTGCCCATCTTCTCCTCATTGCAGGATTGCCTTTTCAGGAGAAGTGATTTTCCATGAAACAAACGTTGCCTTTCAATTCCTGCTAGGTGCTCCTCGCTCAGCAACTTTTAGTGAATATGCCGAGCGCATGGGACGACTGGCCTCACTCTAACGTTCTGCTTTTCTCGTCACAATGGTAAGCAGGCAGCAGGTTCAATGCAGCTTTTGTCAAAGCAGTGCTTTTACTCTAGGAAGCCTTTTTGATGCCTTAGGACACGCCAGTGTGCACTAGGATCTAAGATGTACACGAGGGACTGCCAGTCTCTTCTGGGACTTGTGAGCGACGTTCAGTTGAGGACAACTCTATGCCAAAAAAGGGCAGTGAAAGGCTTCTTTTGTTAAACCTCTAGAATGTGGTAAGTTGAAACAACTCAAGTATCTCCCTTCTAACGCACCATGGAGGTACAAAATCGAGAAAGAAAGAGCAGGTCAATGTTCGGTGGTCCCTTCTGAACATAAGGCATGAAGGGATACTTTATTTACCTCCTTGGGATTTAGAGAGTTGCAGGCTCAATTCTCCCTGAGAAACACTATACTTGCACATCTTCCCTTCATAGCACATTTGCCATTGTGATGACGAGAGTTTCTAGGAAAGAAACTTGGAGGTTGCCATTCCTTGGTAGTGGCTCATCCCTCGGGAATCTTCAGGGAATGGGCCAACCCCATGGGACATCTAGCCTCAAGTTTACGTTCAGCTTTTCTCATGACAGAGGTAGGCATTCAACGGGTTCCATGCAACCTTAGTGCCTGTGGTTCTTGAACTCTAGGAAGCATATCCGGTCTCTTTTGGCTCGCGGTTCTGCACTAGGTTTTGAAACGTACTAAAAGGACTGCCTGTGTCTTTGGGCGGTTGTGAGCAGTCTACCGTTGGGAACAACTAGATGCCAAGTGATGGGCAGTGAAGGACTTCGTTGGTTACACACCTAGATTGCGATAGCTTGAAAGCAACACCGTTATCAACGTTCCATGCCTTCCTTCATGAAAAGCGTGTCTACATTCTTGAGGAAACCTGAGCTGCACTGAAAAGCACAATTAGCCTACCCTTGCTTCTGGGAACTAATCCGTGAAGTCTGTCTGCCTCAATCAGCACCTACACTTCACGTCCAGCTTCAAAAATTACAGGGTTTCCCTTAACTGAGAGGTAGTCCAGAGAGACATTGCCACCTAGGCCCCACTAAGGCATCAGCTTGATATCCTTACGCCACAATCACGACTCCCAGCAGGGCAATGGTTACCAATGTCATGGTCCATCGTGTCCACTGCATGTGCAGTAAGAGAGTCAGAAACGCCAGGGGAATATTCTGCTTCGTCGCCATGTATATTGAGGCTTCCTGGGAAAGTTTATTTTCCTCATTGCAAAGCGGAGAGTTGCGGCCTCAGTGTTACCTGGTAAACACTGTTGTTGCCCATCTTCTCTTAATTGCACAATGGTCTATGTGAGGACAAGTGATTTTCCAAGAAAGAAACTTGGAGCTTGCCATTCCTTGGTAGGTGCTCATCCTTCGGTAATCTACAGTGAATTGGCGACCCCTTTTGACCACTAACTTCAAGCTAACGTTCCTCTTGTATCATGCCACAGGTTGGCATGCAGCAGAACCCATGTAGCCTTCTTCAGTGTGGTTCTTGGGCTCTAGGAAGGATTCCAGATCTCTCAGTACTAGCGGGTCTGCACCAGCAAGAGAAACGTACAAGAAGGACGGCCAGTGTGTTTGGGCCTTTGGGAGCAATGCAGCGTTGGGAACAGCTAGATGCCGAGTCATGGGCAGTGAAGGGCTTCTTTGGTTAAACCTCTAGATTGTGGCAAGTTGAAACAAGTCAAGTATCTCCCTTCTAAAGCACCTTGGAGGTACAAAATGGAGAAAGAAACAGCAGGGTCAATGCTCTTTTGGCCCTTTTGAAAATAAGGCTTGAAGGGAAACTTTATTTTCCTCATTGGGATTTACAGAGTTGCATGCTCAGTTCTCCCTGAGAAACACTGTAGTTGCACATGTTCCATTCATAGCACAATTGCCTTTGTGATGAGAAGTGAGTTTCTAGGAAAGAAACTTGGAGGTTACCGTTCCTTGGTAGGTGCTCATCCTTCGGTAATCTTCAGTGAATTGGCGAACCCTTTTGACCAGTAGCCTCAAGGTAACGTTCCTCTGCTATCAAGCAACAGGTTGGCATGCAGCAGAATACATGTAGCCTCATTCAGGTTGGTTCCTGAGCTCTGGGAAGCATTCCAGGTCTCTTAATACTGGCAGGTCTGCACTAGGATGAGCAACGTACAAGAAGGATGGCCTGTGTCTTTGGGGTGTTGTGAGCAGTGCAGCATTGAGAACAGCTAGATGCCGAGTCCTGGGAGCTTAAGGGCTTCTTTCTTAAACTCTAGAACGTAGTCAGTTGAAACAACTCAAGTATCTCCCTTCTAAAGCCCCTTGGAAGTACAAAACAGAGAAAGAAACGGCAAGGTCAATGCTCTGTGGGCGTTTTTGAATATAAGGCTTGAAGGGAAACTTTATTTTCCTCATTGGGATTTAGAGAGTTGCGGGGTCAATTCTCACTGACAGACAATCTAGTTGCATATGGTCCCTTCATGGCACAATTCCCTTTTTGATGACGAGAGAATTTCTAAGAAAGAAATTTGGAGGTTGCCATCCTTTGGTAGGTGCTCATCCTTCAGTAATCTTTAGTGAATTGGCGACCCCATTGACCACTAGCCATAGCTAACGTTCCTCTTGTATCATGACACAGATTGGCATGCAGCAGAATCTTATTCAGTGTGGTCCTTGAGCTCTAGGAAGGATTCCAGGTCTCTTAGTACTGGCGGGTATTCACTAGGATGAGAAACGTACGAGAATGACGGCCTGTGTGTTTGGGCCTTTGTGAGCAATGTAGCGTTGGGAACAGCTAGATGCCGAGTCATGGGCAGTGAAGGGCTTCGTTGGTTAAACCTTTAGATTGTGGCAAATTGAAACAACTGAAGTATCACCCTTCTAAAGCACCTTTGTGGTACAAAAGAAGGAAAGAAATAGGAGGGTCAAGGCTCTGCGGACCCTTTCGAAAATAAGGTAAGGCTTGAAGGGAAACTTTATTTTCCTCATTGGGGTTTCGAGAGTTTTGGGCCCAATTCTACCTGAGAAACACTGTACTTACGCATGTTCCCTTCAGAGCACCGTTGCCTTTGTGATGACAAGTGAGTTTCTAGGAAAGAGACTTGGAGGTTGTTATTCCTTGGCAGATGATCATCCTTCGGTAATCATCAGTGAATTGGCGAACCCGTTTGAGCTTTAGCCTCAAGCTAACGTTCCTCTTGTATCCTCCCACAGATTGGCATGCAGCAGAATCCATGTAGCGTTATTCAGTGTGGTTCTTGAACTCTTGGAAGCATTCCAGGTCTCTTAGGACTGGCAGGTCTGCACTAGGATGAGAAACGTACAAGAAGGACGGCCTGGGTGTTTGGGTCTTTGTGAGCAATGCAGCACTGGGAACAGCTAGATGCTGAGTCATGGGCAGTGAAGGGCTTTTTTGGTTAAACGTCTAGATTGTTGCAAGTTGAGACAACTCAAGTATCTCCCTTCTAAAGCACCTTGGAGGTTCAAAACAGAGAAAGAAACCACAGGGTCAATGCTCTGCAGGCCCTTTTGAAAATAAGGCTTGGAGGGAAACTTTATTTTCCTCATTGGGATCTAGAGAGCTGCGGGCTCAATTCTCCCTGAGAAACACTGTAGTTGCACATGTTCTCTTCATAGCACAATTGCCTTTGTGATGACAAGTGAGTTTCTAGGAAAGAAACTTGGAGGTTGCCATTGTTTGGGAGGTGCTCACCCTTCGGTAATCTTCAGTGAAATGGCGAGCCTATTTGACGACCAGCCTCAAGCTAACGTTCCTCTTGTATCATGCCACAGGTTGACATGCAGCAGAATCCATGTAGCCTTATTCAGTGTGGTTCTTGAGCTTTAGGAAGCATTCCAGGTCTCTGAAAACTGGCGGGTCTCCACTAGGGTGAGAAGCGTACAAGAAGGACTGCCTGTGTTTTCGAGGAATTGTGAGCAATGCACCTTTGGCAACAGCTAGATGCCGAGTCATGGGCAGTGAAGGGCTTCTTTTTCTAAACCTCTAGAATGTGGTAAGTTGCAACAACTCAACTATCTCACTTGTAAGCACATTGGAGGTGCCAAAATGAGAACGAAACAGCAGGGTCAATGCTCTGTGAGCACTTTGGAAAATAAGGCTTGAAGGGAAGCTTTATTTTCCTCCTTGGGATTTAGAGCGTGTCGGGCTCAATTCTCCCTGAGAAACACTGTAATTGCACATGTTCTCTTCATAGCACAAATGGCTTTGTGATGACAAGTGAGTTTCTAGGAAGGAAACTTGGAGGTGGCCATTCTTTTGTAGCTGCTCACCCTTCAGTAATCGTCAGTGAGTTGGCGATCCCATTTGACCATTAACCTCAAGCTGACATTCCTCTTGTATCATGTCACAGGTTGGTATGCAGCAGAAACCATGTGGACTTATTCAGTGTGGTTGTTGAGCTGTGGGAAGCATTCCAGGTCTCCTAGGACTCGGGGGTCTTCACTAGATCCGATACGTACAAAAAGGACAGCCTGTGTCTTCGGGGCGTTGTGAGCAATGCACCGTTGGGAACAGCTAGTTGCCGAATCATGGGCAGTGAAGGGTTTCGTTGGATAAAGGCCGAGATTGCGACACCTTGAAAACACCTAGCTATCAGCGTTCTGTTCACTCCTTCGTGCCAAACGTGTCTGCTTTTCTGCCTATCCCCGAGCACACGAAAAATATAATGATCCTACCCTTCCTTCTGGGAACCCACACGTGATAGAATCTACCCCAGGCAAGCCAGTGGACTTTAAGTGCAGCCTGAAAAATTACAGGTTTTCCCTTGAAATCTAGGTATTCCGGAGATCCATTTTACACCCAGTCCTCACTAACCTATGACTCTGTAATCCCTTCAGCACACTCACTACTCCCTGTATCGCAAAGTTTACTCACTAACAGGTCTACTTGGTCACCTGAATGTCCAATAGGTACTCAGAAACGGCAGCATAAGATGCTGTGTCCTCCCCTTGGAGATTGAGGCTTGATGGGAAGTGGATTTTCCACATTGGAATGTCGACACTTGTGGCCTCAGTGTTACCTGATAAACAGTGTAGTTGCCCATCTTCTCCTCATTGCAGGATTGCCTTTTCAGGAGAAGTGATTTTCCATGAAACAAACGTTGCCTTTCAATTCCTGCTAGGTGCTCCTCGCTCAGCAACTTTTAGTGAATATGCCGAGCGCATGGGACGACTGGCCTCACTCTAACGTTCTGCTTTTCTCGTCACAATGGTAAGCAGGCAGCAGGTTCAATGCAGCTTTTGTCAAAGCAGTGCTTTTACTCTAGGAAGCCTTTTTGATGCCTTAGGACACGCCAGTGTGCACTAGGATCTAAGATGTACACGAGGGACTGCCAGTCTCTTCTGGGACTTGTGAGCGACGTTCAGTTGAGGACAACTCTATGCCAAAAAAGGGCAGTGAAAGGCTTCTTTTGTTAAACCTCTAGAATGTGGTAAGTTGAAACAACTCAAGTATCTCCCTTCTAACGCACCATGGAGGTACAAAATCGAGAAAGAAAGAGCAGGTCAATGTTCGGTGGTCCCTTCTGAACATAAGGCATGAAGGGATACTTTATTTACCTCCTTGGGATTTAGAGAGTTGCAGGCTCAATTCTCCCTGAGAAACACTATACTTGCACATCTTCCCTTCATAGCACATTTGCCATTGTGATGACGAGAGTTTCTAGGAAAGAAACTTGGAGGTTGCCATTCCTTGGTAGTGGCTCATCCCTCGGGAATCTTCAGGGAATGGGCCAACCCCATGGGACATCTAGCCTCAAGTTTACGTTCAGCTTTTCTCATGACAGAGGTAGGCATTCAACGGGTTCCATGCAACCTTAGTGCCTGTGGTTCTTGAACTCTAGGAAGCATATCCGGTCTCTTTTGGCTCGCGGTTCTGCACTAGGTTTTGAAACGTACTAAAAGGACTGCCTGTGTCTTTGGGCGGTTGTGAGCAGTCTACCGTTGGGAACAACTAGATGCCAAGTGATGGGCAGTGAAGGACTTCGTTGGTTACACACCTAGATTGCGATAGCTTGAAAGCAACACCGTTATCAACGTTCCATGCCTTCCTTCATGAAAAGCGTGTCTACATTCTTGAGGAAACCTGAGCTGCACTGAAAAGCACAATTAGCCTACCCTTGCTTCTGGGAACTAATCCGTGAAGTCTGTCTGCCTCAATCAGCACCTACACTTCACGTCCAGCTTCAAAAATTACAGGGTTTCCCTTAACTGAGAGGTAGTCCAGAGAGACATTGCCACCTAGGCCCCACTAAGGCATCAGCTTGATATCCTTACGCCACAATCACGACTCCCAGCAGGGCAATGGTTACCAATGTCATGGTCCATCGTGTCCACTGCATGTGCAGTAAGAGAGTCAGAAACGCCAGGGGAATATTCTGCTTCGTCGCCATGTATATTGAGGCTTCCTGGGAAAGTTTATTTTCCTCATTGCAAAGCGGAGAGTTGCGGCCTCAGTGTTACCTGGTAAACACTGTTGTTGCCCATCTTCTCTTAATTGCACAATGGTCTATGTGAGGACAAGTGATTTTCCAAGAAAGAAACTTGGAGCTTGCCATTCCTTGGTAGGTGCTCATCCTTCGGTAATCTACAGTGAATTGGCGACCCCTTTTGACCACTAACTTCAAGCTAACGTTCCTCTTGTATCATGCCACAGGTTGGCATGCAGCAGAATCCATGTAGCCTTCTTCAGTGTGGTTCTTGGGCTCTAGGAAGGATTCCAGATCTCTCAGTACTAGCGGGTCTGCACCAGCAAGAGAAACGTACAAGAAGGACGGCCAGTGTGTTTGGGCCTTTGGGAGCAATGCAGCGTTGGGAACAGCTAGATGCCGAGTCATGGGCAGTGAAGGGCTTCTTTGGTTAAACCTCTAGATTGTGGCAAGTTGAAACAAGTCAAGTATCTCCCTTCTAAAGCACCTTGGAGGTACAAAATGGAGAAAGAAACAGCAGGGTCAATGCTCTTTTGGCCCTTTTGAAAATAAGGCTTGAAGGGAAACTTTATTTTCCTCATTGGGATTTACAGAGTTGCATGCTCAATTCTCCCTGAGAAACACTGTAGTTGCACATGTTCCATTCATAGCACAATTGCCTTTGTGATGAGAAGTGAGTTTCTAGGAAAGAAACTTGGAGGTTACCGTTCCTTGGTAGGTGCTCATCCTTCGGTAATCTTCAGTGAATTGGCGAACCCTTTTGACCAGTAGCCTCAAGGTAACGTTCCTCTGCTATCAAGCAACAGGTTGGCATGCAGCAGAATACATGTAGCCTCATTCAGGTTGGTTCCTGAGCTCTGGGAAGCATTCCAGGTCTCTTAATACTGGCAGGTCTGCACTAGGATGAGCAACGTACAAGAAGGATGGCCTGTGTCTTTGGGGTGTTGTGAGCAGTGCAGCATTGAGAACAGCTAGATGCCGAGTCCTGGGAGCTTAAGGGCTTCTTTCTTAAACTCTAGAACGTAGTCAGTTGAAACAACTCAAGTATCTCCCTTCTAAAGCACCTTGGAAGTACAAAACAGAGAAAGAAACGGCAAGGTCAATGCTCTGTGGGCGTTTTTGAATATAAGGCTTGAAGGGAAACTTTATTTTCCTCATTGGGATTTAGAGAGTTGCGGGGTCAATTCTCACTGACAGACAATCTAGTTGCATATGGTCCCTTCATGGCACAATTCCCTTTTTGATGACGAGAGAATTTCTAAGAAAGAAATTTGGAGGTTGCCATCCTTTGGTAGGTGCTCATCCTTCAGTAATCTTTAGTGAATTGGCGACCCCATTGACCACTAGCCATAGCTAACGTTCCTCTTGTATCATGACACAGATTGGCATGCAGCAGAATCTTATTCAGTGTGGTCCTTGAGCTCTAGGAAGGATTCCAGGTCTCTTAGTACTGGCGGGTATTCACTAGGATGAGAAACGTACGAGAATGACGGCCTGTGTGTTTGGGCCTTTGTGAGCAATGCAGCGTTGGGAACAGCTAGATGCCGAGTCATGGGCAGTGAAGGGCTTCTTTGGTTAAACCTCTAGATTGTGGCAAGTTGAAACAAGTCAAGTATCTCCCTTCTAAAGCACCTTGGAGGTACAAAATGGAGAAAGAAACAGCAGGGTCAATGCTCTTTTGGCCCTTTTGAAAATAAGGCTTGAAGGGAAACTTTATTTTCCTCATTGGGATTTACAGAGTTGCATGCTCAGTTCTCCCTGAGAAACACTGTAGTTGCACATGTTCCATTCATAGCACAATTGCCTTTGTGATGAGAAGTGAGTTTCTAGGAAAGAAACTTGGAGGTTACCGTTCCTTGGTAGGTGCTCATCCTTCGGTAATCTTCAGTGAATTGGCGAACCCTTTTGACCAGTAGCCTCAAGGTAACGTTCCTCTGCTATCAAGCAACAGGTTGGCATGCAGCAGAATACATGTAGCCTCATTCAGGTTGGTTCCTGAGCTCTGGGAAGCATTCCAGGTCTCTTAATACTGGCAGGTCTGCACTAGGATGAGCAACGTACAAGAAGGATGGCCTGTGTCTTTGGGGTGTTGTGAGCAGTGCAGCATTGAGAACAGCTAGATGCCGAGTCCTGGGAGCTTAAGGGCTTCTTTCTTAAACTCTAGAACGTAGTCAGTTGAAACAACTCAAGTATCTCCCTTCTAAAGCCCCTTGGAAGTACAAAACAGAGAAAGAAACGGCAAGGTCAATGCTCTGTGGGCGTTTTTGAATATAAGGCTTGAAGGGAAACTTTATTTTCCTCATTGGGATTTAGAGAGTTGCGGGGTCAATTCTCACTGACAGACAATCTAGTTGCATATGGTCCCTTCATGGCACAATTCCCTTTTTGATGACGAGAGAATTTCTAAGAAAGAAATTTGGAGGTTGCCATCCTTTGGTAGGTGCTCATCCTTCAGTAATCTTTAGTGAATTGGCGACCCCATTGACCACTAGCCATAGCTAACGTTCCTCTTGTATCATGACACAGATTGGCATGCAGCAGAATCTTATTCAGTGTGGTCCTTGAGCTCTAGGAAGGATTCCAGGTCTCTTAGTACTGGCGGGTATTCACTAGGATGAGAAACGTACGAGAATGACGGCCTGTGTGTTTGGGCCTTTGTGAGCAATGTAGCGTTGGGAACAGCTAGATGCCGAGTCATGGGCAGTGAAGGGCTTCGTTGGTTAAACCTTTAGATTGTGGCAAATTGAAACAACTGAAGTATCACCCTTCTAAAGCACCTTTGTGGTACAAAAGAAGGAAAGAAATAGGAGGGTCAAGGCTCTGCGGACCCTTTCGAAAATAAGGTAAGGCTTGAAGGGAAACTTTATTTTCCTCATTGGGGTTTCGAGAGTTTTGGGCCCAATTCTACCTGAGAAACACTGTACTTACGCATGTTCCCTTCAGAGCACCGTTGCCTTTGTGATGACAAGTGAGTTTCTAGGAAAGAGACTTGGAGGTTGTTATTCCTTGGCAGATGATCATCCTTCGGTAATCATCAGTGAATTGGCGAACCCGTTTGAGCTTTAGCCTCAAGCTAACGTTCCTCTTGTATCCTCCCACAGATTGGCATGCAGCAGAATCCATGTAGCATTATTCAGTGTGGTTCTTGAACTCTTGGAAGCATTCCAGGTCTCTTAGGACTGGCAGGTCTGCACTAGGATGAGAAACGTACAAGAAGGACGGCCTGGGTGTTTGGGCCTTTGTGAGCAATGCAGCACTGGGAACAGCTAGATGCTGAGTCATGGGCAGTGAAGGGCTTTTTTGGTTAAACGTCTAGATTGTTGCAAGTTGAGACAACTCAAGTATCTCCCTTCTAAAGCACCTTGGAGGTTCAAAACAGAGAAAGAAACCACAGGGTCAATGCTCTGCAGGCCCTTTTGAAAATAAGGCTTGGAGGGAAACTTTATTTTCCTCATTGGGATCTAGAGAGCTGCGGGCTCAATTCTCCCTGAGAAACACTGTAGTTGCACATGTTCTCTTCATAGCACAATTGCCTTTGTGATGACAAGTGAGTTTCTAGGAAAGAAACTTGGAGGTTGCCATTGTTTGGGAGGTGCTCACCCTTCGGTAATCTTCAGTGAAATGGCGAGCCTATTTGACGACCAGCCTCAAGCTAACGTTCCTCTTGTATCATGCCACAGGTTGACATGCAGCAGAATCCATGTAGCCTTATTCAGTGTGGTTCTTGAGCTTTAGGAAGCATTCCAGGTCTCTGAAAACTGGCGGGTCTCCACTAGGGTGAGAAGCGTACAAGAAGGACTGCCTGTGTTTTCGAGGAATTGTGAGCAATGCACCTTTGGCAACAGCTAGATGCCGAGTCATGGGCAGTGAAGGGCTTCTTTTTCTAAACCTCTAGAATGTGGTAAGTTGCAACAACTCAACTATCTCACTTGTAAGCACATTGGAGGTGCCAAAATGAGAACGAAACAGCAGGGTCAATGCTCTGTGAGCACTTTGGAAAATAAGGCTTGAAGGGAAGCTTTATTTTCCTCCTTGGGATTTAGAGCGTGTCGGGCTCAATTCTCCCTGAGAAACACTGTAATTGCACATGTTCTCTTCATAGCACAAATGGCTTTGTGATGACAAGTGAGTTTCTAGGAAGGAAACTTGGAGGTGGCCATTCTTTTGTAGCTGCTCACCCTTCAGTAATCGTCAGTGAGTTGGCGATCCCATTTGACCATTAACCTCAAGCTGACATTCCTCTTGTATCATGTCACAGGTTGGTATGCAGCAGAAACCATGTGGACTTATTCAGTGTGGTTGTTGAGCTGTGGGAAGCATTCCAGGTCTCCTAGGACTCGGGGGTCTTCACTAGATCCGATACGTACAAAAAGGACAGCCTGTGTCTTCGGGGCGTTGTGAGCAATGCACCGTTGGGAACAGCTAGTTGCCGAATCATGGGCAGTGAAGGGTTTCGTTGGATAAAGGCCGAGATTGCGACACCTTGAAAACACCTAGCTATCAGCGTTCTGTTCACTCCTTCGTGCCAAACGTGTCTGCTTTTCTGCCTATCCCCGAGCACACGAAAAATATAATGATCCTACCCTTCCTTCTGGGAACCCACACGTGATAGAATCTACCCCAGGCAAGCCAGTGGACTTTAAGTGCAGCCTGAAAAATTACAGGTTTTCCCTTGAAATCTAGGTATTCCGGAGATCCATTTTACACCCAGTCCTCACTAACCTATGACTCTGTAATCCCTTCAGCACACTCACTACTCCCTGTATCGCAAAGTTTACTCACTAACAGGTCTACTTGGTCACCTGAATGTCCAATAGGTACTCAGAAACGGCAGCATAAGATGCTGTGTCCTCCCCTTGGAGATTGAGGCTTGATGGGAAGTGGATTTTCCACATTGGAATGTCGACACTTGTGGCCTCAGTGTTACCTGATAAACAGTGTAGTTGCCCATCTTCTCCTCATTGCAGGATTGCCTTTTCAGGAGAAGTGATTTTCCATGAAACAAACGTTGCCTTTCAATTCCTGCTAGGTGCTCCTCGCTCAGCAACTTTTAGTGAATATGCCGAGCGCATGGGACGACTGGCCTCACTCTAACGTTCTGCTTTTCTCGTCACAATGGTAAGCAGGCAGCAGGTTCAATGCAGCTTTTGTCAAAGCAGTGCTTTTACTCTAGGAAGCCTTTTTGATGCCTTAGGACACGCCAGTGTGCACTAGGATCTAAGATGTACACGAGGGACTGCCAGTCTCTTCTGGGACTTGTGAGCGACGTTCAGTTGAGGACAACTCTATGCCAAAAAAGGGCAGTGAAAGGCTTCTTTTGTTAAACCTCTAGAATGTGGTAAGTTGAAACAACTCAAGTATCTCCCTTCTAACGCACCATGGAGGTACAAAATCGAGAAAGAAAGAGCAGGTCAATGTTCGGTGGTCCCTTCTGAACATAAGGCATGAAGGGATACTTTATTTACCTCCTTGGGATTTAGAGAGTTGCAGGCTCAATTCTCCCTGAGAAACACTATACTTGCACATCTTCCCTTCATAGCACATTTGCCATTGTGATGACGAGAGTTTCTAGGAAAGAAACTTGGAGGTTGCCATTCCTTGGTAGTGGCTCATCCCTCGGGAATCTTCAGGGAATGGGCCAACCCCATGGGACATCTAGCCTCAAGTTTACGTTCAGCTTTTCTCATGACAGAGGTAGGCATTCAACGGGTTCCATGCAACCTTAGTGCCTGTGGTTCTTGAACTCTAGGAAGCATATCCGGTCTCTTTTGGCTCGCGGTTCTGCACTAGGTTTTGAAACGTACTAAAAGGACTGCCTGTGTCTTTGGGCGGTTGTGAGCAGTCTACCGTTGGGAACAACTAGATGCCAAGTGATGGGCAGTGAAGGACTTCGTTGGTTACACACCTAGATTGCGATAGCTTGAAAGCAACACCGTTATCAACGTTCCATGCCTTCCTTCATGAAAAGCGTGTCTACATTCTTGAGGAAACCTGAGCTGCACTGAAAAGCACAATTAGCCTACCCTTGCTTCTGGGAACTAATCCGTGAAGTCTGTCTGCCTCAATCAGCACCTACACTTCACGTCCAGCTTCAAAAATTACAGGGTTTCCCTTAACTGAGAGGTAGTCCAGAGAGACATTGCCACCTAGGCCCCACTAAGGCATCAGCTTGATATCCTTACGCCACAATCACGACTCCCAGCAGGGCAATGGTTACCAATGTCATGGTCCATCGTGTCCACTGCATGTGCAGTAAGAGAGTCAGAAACGCCAGGGGAATATTCTGCTTCGTCGCCATGTATATTGAGGCTTCCTGGGAAAGTTTATTTTCCTCATTGCAAAGCGGAGAGTTGCGGCCTCAGTGTTACCTGGTAAACACTGTTGTTGCCCATCTTCTCTTAATTGCACAATGGTCTATGTGAGGACAAGTGATTTTCCAAGAAAGAAACTTGGAGCTTGCCATTCCTTGGTAGGTGCTCATCCTTCGGTAATCTACAGTGAATTGGCGACCCCTTTTGACCACTAACTTCAAGCTAACGTTCCTCTTGTATCATGCCACAGGTTGGCATGCAGCAGAATCCATGTAGCCTTCTTCAGTGTGGTTCTTGGGCTCTAGGAAGGATTCCAGATCTCTCAGTACTAGCGGGTCTGCACCAGCAAGAGAAACGTACAAGAAGGACGGCCAGTGTGTTTGGGCCTTTGGGAGCAATGCAGCGTTGGGAACAGCTAGATGCCGAGTCATGGGCAGTGAAGGGCTTCTTTGGTTAAACCTCTAGATTGTGGCAAGTTGAAACAAGTCAAGTATCTCCCTTCTAAAGCACCTTGGAGGTACAAAATGGAGAAAGAAACAGCAGGGTCAATGCTCTTTTGGCCCTTTTGAAAATAAGGCTTGAAGGGAAACTTTATTTTCCTCATTGGGATTTACAGAGTTGCATGCTCAATTCTCCCTGAGAAACACTGTAGTTGCACATGTTCCATTCATAGCACAATTGCCTTTGTGATGAGAAGTGAGTTTCTAGGAAAGAAACTTGGAGGTTACCGTTCCTTGGTAGGTGCTCATCCTTCGGTAATCTTCAGTGAATTGGCGAACCCTTTTGACCAGTAGCCTCAAGGTAACGTTCCTCTGCTATCAAGCAACAGGTTGGCATGCAGCAGAATACATGTAGCCTCATTCAGGTTGGTTCCTGAGCTCTGGGAAGCATTCCAGGTCTCTTAATACTGGCAGGTCTGCACTAGGATGAGCAACGTACAAGAAGGATGGCCTGTGTCTTTGGGGTGTTGTGAGCAGTGCAGCATTGAGAACAGCTAGATGCCGAGTCCTGGGAGCTTAAGGGCTTCTTTCTTAAACTCTAGAACGTAGTCAGTTGAAACAACTCAAGTATCTCCCTTCTAAAGCACCTTGGAAGTACAAAACAGAGAAAGAAACGGCAAGGTCAATGCTCTGTGGGCGTTTTTGAATATAAGGCTTGAAGGGAAACTTTATTTTCCTCATTGGGATTTAGAGAGTTGCGGGGTCAATTCTCACTGACAGACAATCTAGTTGCATATGGTCCCTTCATGGCACAATTCCCTTTTTGATGACGAGAGAATTTCTAAGAAAGAAATTTGGAGGTTGCCATCCTTTGGTAGGTGCTCATCCTTCAGTAATCTTTAGTGAATTGGCGACCCCATTGACCACTAGCCATAGCTAACGTTCCTCTTGTATCATGACACAGATTGGCATGCAGCAGAATCTTATTCAGTGTGGTCCTTGAGCTCTAGGAAGGATTCCAGGTCTCTTAGTACTGGCGGGTATTCACTAGGATGAGAAACGTACGAGAATGACGGCCTGTGTGTTTGGGCCTTTGTGAGCAATGCAGCGTTGGGAACAGCTAGATGCCGAGTCATGGGCAGTGAAGGGCTTCTTTGGTTAAACCTCTAGATTGTGGCAAGTTGAAACAAGTCAAGTATCTCCCTTCTAAAGCACCTTGGAGGTACAAAATGGAGAAAGAAACAGCAGGGTCAATGCTCTTTTGGCCCTTTTGAAAATAAGGCTTGAAGGGAAACTTTATTTTCCTCATTGGGATTTACAGAGTTGCATGCTCAGTTCTCCCTGAGAAACACTGTAGTTGCACATGTTCCATTCATAGCACAATTGCCTTTGTGATGAGAAGTGAGTTTCTAGGAAAGAAACTTGGAGGTTACCGTTCCTTGGTAGGTGCTCATCCTTCGGTAATCTTCAGTGAATTGGCGAACCCTTTTGACCAGTAGCCTCAAGGTAACGTTCCTCTGCTATCAAGCAACAGGTTGGCATGCAGCAGAATACATGTAGCCTCATTCAGGTTGGTTCCTGAGCTCTGGGAAGCATTCCAGGTCTCTTAATACTGGCAGGTCTGCACTAGGATGAGCAACGTACAAGAAGGATGGCCTGTGTCTTTGGGGTGTTGTGAGCAGTGCAGCATTGAGAACAGCTAGATGCCGAGTCCTGGG
The DNA here is from genome assembly GCF_965194825.1 of Balaenoptera physalus. Classification (NCBI taxonomy): domain Eukaryota; kingdom Metazoa; phylum Chordata; class Mammalia; order Artiodactyla; family Balaenopteridae; genus Balaenoptera; species Balaenoptera physalus. The sequence goes on along the minus strand of NW_028124986.1, from coordinate 31,900 downwards.
AGCTTAAGGGCTTCTTTCTTAAACTCTAGAACGTAGTCAGTTGAAACAACTCAAGTATCTCCCTTCTAAAGCCCCTTGGAAGTACAAAACAGAGAAAGAAACGGCAAGGTCAATGCTCTGTGGGCGTTTTTGAATATAAGGCTTGAAGGGAAACTTTATTTTCCTCATTGGGATTTAGAGAGTTGCGGGGTCAATTCTCACTGACAGACAATCTAGTTGCATATGGTCCCTTCATGGCACAATTCCCTTTTTGATGACGAGAGAATTTCTAAGAAAGAAATTTGGAGGTTGCCATCCTTTGGTAGGTGCTCATCCTTCAGTAATCTTTAGTGAATTGGCGACCCCATTGACCACTAGCCATAGCTAACGTTCCTCTTGTATCATGACACAGATTGGCATGCAGCAGAATCTTATTCAGTGTGGTCCTTGAGCTCTAGGAAGGATTCCAGGTCTCTTAGTACTGGCGGGTATTCACTAGGATGAGAAACGTACGAGAATGACGGCCTGTGTGTTTGGGCCTTTGTGAGCAATGTAGCGTTGGGAACAGCTAGATGCCGAGTCATGGGCAGTGAAGGGCTTCGTTGGTTAAACCTTTAGATTGTGGCAAATTGAAACAACTGAAGTATCACCCTTCTAAAGCACCTTTGTGGTACAAAAGAAGGAAAGAAATAGGAGGGTCAAGGCTCTGCGGACCCTTTCGAAAATAAGGTAAGGCTTGAAGGGAAACTTTATTTTCCTCATTGGGGTTTCGAGAGTTTTGGGCCCAATTCTACCTGAGAAACACTGTACTTACGCATGTTCCCTTCAGAGCACCGTTGCCTTTGTGATGACAAGTGAGTTTCTAGGAAAGAGACTTGGAGGTTGTTATTCCTTGGCAGATGATCATCCTTCGGTAATCATCAGTGAATTGGCGAACCCGTTTGAGCTTTAGCCTCAAGCTAACGTTCCTCTTGTATCCTCCCACAGATTGGCATGCAGCAGAATCCATGTAGCGTTATTCAGTGTGGTTCTTGAACTCTTGGAAGCATTCCAGGTCTCTTAGGACTGGCAGGTCTGCACTAGGATGAGAAACGTACAAGAAGGACGGCCTGGGTGTTTGGGCCTTTGTGAGCAATGCAGCACTGGGAACAGCTAGATGCTGAGTCATGGGCAGTGAAGGGCTTTTTTGGTTAAACGTCTAGATTGTTGCAAGTTGAGACAACTCAAGTATCTCCCTTCTAAAGCACCTTGGAGGTTCAAAACAGAGAAAGAAACCACAGGGTCAATGCTCTGCAGGCCCTTTTGAAAATAAGGCTTGGAGGGAAACTTTATTTTCCTCATTGGGATCTAGAGAGCTGCGGGCTCAATTCTCCCTGAGAAACACTGTAGTTGCACATGTTCTCTTCATAGCACAATTGCCTTTGTGATGACAAGTGAGTTTCTAGGAAAGAAACTTGGAGGTTGCCATTGTTTGGGAGGTGCTCACCCTTCGGTAATCTTCAGTGAAATGGCGAGCCTATTTGACGACCAGCCTCAAGCTAACGTTCCTCTTGTATCATGCCACAGGTTGACATGCAGCAGAATCCATGTAGCCTTATTCAGTGTGGTTCTTGAGCTTTAGGAAGCATTCCAGGTCTCTGAAAACTGGCGGGTCTCCACTAGGGTGAGAAGCGTACAAGAAGGACTGCCTGTGTTTTCGAGGAATTGTGAGCAATGCACCTTTGGCAACAGCTAGATGCCGAGTCATGGGCAGTGAAGGGCTTCTTTTTCTAAACCTCTAGAATGTGGTAAGTTGCAACAACTCAACTATCTCACTTGTAAGCACATTGGAGGTGCCAAAATGAGAACGAAACAGCAGGGTCAATGCTCTGTGAGCACTTTGGAAAATAAGGCTTGAAGGGAAGCTTTATTTTCCTCCTTGGGATTTAGAGCGTGTCGGGCTCAATTCTCCCTGAGAAACACTGTAATTGCACATGTTCTCTTCATAGCACAAATGGCTTTGTGATGACAAGTGAGTTTCTAGGAAGGAAACTTGGAGGTGGCCATTCTTTTGTAGCTGCTCACCCTTCAGTAATCGTCAGTGAGTTGGCGATCCCATTTGACCATTAACCTCAAGCTGACATTCCTCTTGTATCATGTCACAGGTTGGTATGCAGCAGAAACCATGTGGACTTATTCAGTGTGGTTGTTGAGCTGTGGGAAGCATTCCAGGTCTCCTAGGACTCGGGGGTCTTCACTAGATCTGATACGTACAAAAAGGACAGCCTGTGTCTTCGGGGCGTTGTGAGCAATGCACCGTTGGGAACAGCTAGTTGCCGAATCATGGGCAGTGAAGGGTTTCGTTGGATAAAGGCCGAGATTGCGACACCTTGAAAACACCTAGCTATCAGCGTTCTGTTCACTCCTTCGTGCCAAACGTGTCTGCTTTTCTGCCTATCCCCGAGCACACGAAAAATATAATGATCCTACCCTTCCTTCTGGGAACCCACACGTGATGGAATCTACCCCAGGCAAGCCAGTGGACTTTAAGTGCAGCCTGAAAAATTACAGGTTTTCCCTTGAAAGCTAGGTATTCCGGAGATCCATTTTACACCCAGTCCTCACTAACCTATGACTCTGTAATCCCTTCAGCACACTCACTACTCCCTGTATCGCAAAGTTTACTCACTAACAGGTCTACTTGGTCACCTGAATGTCCAATAGGTACTCAGAAACGGCAGCATAAGATGCTGTGTCCTCCCCTTGGAGATTGAGGCTTGATGGGAAGTGGATTTTCCACATTGGAATGTCGACACTTGTGGCCTCAGTGTTACCTGATAAACAGTGTAGTTGCCCATCTTCTCCTCATTGCAGGATTGCCTTTTCAGGAGAAGTGATTTTCCATGAAACAAACGTTGCCTTTCAATTCCTGCTAGGTGCTCCTCGCTCAGCAACTTTTAGTGAATATGCCGAGCGCATGGGACGACTGGCCTCACTCTAACGTTCTGCTTTTCTCGTCACAATGGTAAGCAGGCAGCAGGTTCAATGCAGCTTTTGTCAAAGCAGTGCTTTTACTCTAGGAAGCCTTTTTGATGCCTTAGGACACGCCAGTGTGCACTAGGATCTAAGATGTACACGAGGGACTGCCAGTCTCTTCTGGGACTTGTGAGCGACGTTCAGTTGAGGACAACTCTATGCCAAAAAAGGGCAGTGAAAGGCTTCTTTTGTTAAACCTCTAGAATGTGGTAAGTTGAAACAACTCAAGTATCTCCCTTCTAACGCACCATGGAGGTACAAAATCGAGAAAGAAAGAGCAGGTCAATGTTCGGTGGTCCCTTCTGAACATAAGGCATGAAGGGATACTTTATTTACCTCCTTGGGATTTAGAGAGTTGCAGGCTCAATTCTCCCTGAGAAACACTATACTTGCACATCTTCCCTTCATAGCACATTTGCCATTGTGATGACGAGAGTTTCTAGGAAAGAAACTTGGAGGTTGCCATTCCTTGGTAGTGGCTCATCCCTCGGGAATCTTCAGGGAATGGGCCAACCACATGGGACATCTAGCCTCAAGTTTACGTTCAGCTTTTCTCATGACAGAGGTAGGCATTCAACGGGTTCCATGCAACCTTAGTGCCTGTGGTTCTTGAACTCTAGGAAGCATATCCGGTCTCTTTTGGCTCGCGGTTCTGCACTAGGTTTTGAAACGTACTAAAAGGACTGCCTGTGTCTTTGGGCGGTTGTGAGCAGTCTACCGTTGGGAACAACTAGATGCCAAGTGATGGGCAGTGAAGGACTTCGTTGGTTACACACCTAGATTGCGATAGCTTGAAAGCAACACCGTTATCAACGTTCCATGCCTTCCTTCATGAAAAGCGTGTCTACATTCTTGAGGAAACCTGAGCTGCACTGAAAAGCACAATTAGCCTACCCTTGCTTCTGGGAACTAATCCGTGAAGTCTGTCTGCCTCAATCAGCACCTACACTTCACGTCCAGCTTCAAAAATTACAGGGTTTCCCTTAACTGAGAGGTAGTCCAGAGAGACATTGCCACCTAGGCCCCACTAAGGCATCAGCTTGATATCCTTACGCCACAATCACGACTCCCAGCAGGGCAATGGTTACCAATGTCATGGTCCATCGTGTCCACTGCATGTGCAGTAAGAGAGTCAGAAACGCCAGGGGAATATTCTGCTTCGTCGCCATGTATATTGAGGCTTCCTGGGAAAGTTTATTTTCCTCATTGCAAAGCGGAGAGTTGCGGCCTCAGTGTTACCTGGTAAACACTGTTGTTGCCCATCTTCTCTTAATTGCACAATGGTCTATGTGAGGACAAGTGATTTTCCAAGAAAGAAACTTGGAGCTTGCCATTCCTTGGTAGGTGCTCATCCTTCGGTAATCTACAGTGAATTGGCGACCCCTTTTGACCACTAACTTCTAGCTAACGTTCCTCTTGTATCATGCCACAGGTTGGCATGCAGCAGAACCCATGTAGCCTTCTTCAGTGTGGTTCTTGGGCTCTAGGAAGGATTCCAGATCTCTCAGTACTAGCGGGTCTGCACCAGCAAGAGAAACGTACAAGAAGGACGGCCAGTGTGTTTGGGCCTTTGGGAGCAATGCAGCGTTGGGAACAGCTAGATGCCGAGTCATGGGCAGTGAAGGGCTTCTTTGGTTAAACCTCTAGATTGTGGCAAGTTGAAACAAGTCAAGTATCTCCCTTCTAAAGCACCTTGGAGGTACAAAATGGAGAAAGAAACAGCAGGGTCAATGCTCTTTTGGCCCTTTTGAAAATAAGGCTTGAAGGGAAACTTTATTTTCCTCATTGGGATTTACAGAGTTGCATGCTCAGTTCTCCCTGAGAAACACTGTAGTTGCACATGTTCCATTCATAGCACAATTGCCTTTGTGATGAGAAGTGAGTTTCTAGGAAAGAAACTTGGAGGTTACCGTTCCTTGGTAGGTGCTCATCCTTCGGTAATCTTCAGTGAATTGGCGAACCCTTTTGACCAGTAGCCTCAAGGTAACGTTCCTCTGCTATCAAGCAACAGGTTAGCATGCAGCAGAATACATGTAGCCTCATTCAGGTTGGTTCCTGAGCTCTGGGAAGCATTCCAGGTCTCTTAATACTGGCAGGTCTGCACTAGGATGAGCAACGTACAAGAAGGATGGCCTGTGTCTTTGGGGTGTTGTGAGCAGTGCATCATTGAGAACAGCTAGATGCTGAGTCCTGGGAGCTTAAGGGCTTCTTTCTTAAACTCTAGAACGTAGTCAGTTGAAACAACTCAAGTATCTCCCTTCTAAAGCCCCTTGGAAGTACAAAACAGAGAAAGAAACGGCAAGGTCAATGCTCTGTGGGCGTTTTTGAATATAAGGCTTGAAGGGAAACTTTATTTTCCTCATTGGGATTTAGAGAGTTGCGGGGTCAATTCTCACTGACAGACAATCTAGTTGCATATGGTCCCTTCATGGCACAATTCCCTTTTTGATGACGAGAGAATTTCTAAGAAAGAAATTTGGAGGTTGCCATCCTTTGGTAGGTGCTCATCCTTCAGTAATCTTTAGTGAATTGGCGACCCCATTGACCACTAGCCATAGCTAACGTTCCTCTTGTATCATGACACAGATTGGCATGCAGCAGAATCTTATTCAGTGTGGTCCTTGAGCTCTAGGAAGGATTCCAGGTCTCTTAGTACTGGCGGGTATTCACTAGGATGAGAAACGTACGAGAATGACGGCCTGTGTGTTTGGGCCTTTGTGAGCAATGTAGCGTTGGGAACAGCTAGATGCCGAGTCATGGGCAGTGAAGGGCTTCGTTGGTTAAACCTTTAGATTGTGGCAAATTGAAACAACTGAAGTATCACCCTTCTAAAGCACCTTTGTGGTACAAAAGAAGGAAAGAAATAGGAGGGTCAAGGCTCTGCGGACCCTTTCGAAAATAAGGTAAGGCTTGAAGGGAAACTTTATTTTCCTCATTGGGGTTTCGAGAGTTTTGGGCCCAATTCTACCTGAGAAACACTGTACTTACGCATGTTCCCTTCAGAGCACCGTTGCCTTTGTGATGACAAGTGAGTTTCTAGGAAAGAGACTTGGAGGTTGTTATTCCTTGGCAGATGATCATCCTTCGGTAATCATCAGTGAATTGGCGAACCCGTTTGAGCTTTAGCCTCAAGCTAACGTTCCTCTTGTATCCTCCCACAGATTGGCATGCAGCAGAATCCATGTAGCGTTATTCAGTGTGGTTCTTGAACTCTTGGAAGCATTCCAGGTCTCTTAGGACTGGCAGGTCTGCACTAGGATGAGAAACGTACAAGAAGGACGGCCTGGGTGTTTGGGCCTTTGTGAGCAATGCAGCACTGGGAACAGCTAGATGCTGAGTCATGGGCAGTGAAGGGCTTTTTTGGTTAAACGTCTAGATTGTTGCAAGTTGAGACAACTCAAGTATCTCCCGTCTAAAGCACCTTGGAGGTTCAAAACAGAGAAAGAAACCACAGGGTCAATGCTCTGCAGGCCCTTTTGAAAATAAGGCTTGGAGGGAAACTTTATTTTCCTCATTGGGATCTAGAGAGCTGCGGGCTCAATTCTCCCTGAGAAACACTGTAGTTGCACATGTTCTCTTCATAGCACAATTGCCTTTGTGATGACAAGTGAGTTTCTAGGAAAGAAACTTGGAGGTTGCCATTGTTTGGGAGGTGCTCACCCTTCGGTAATCTTCAGTGAAATGGCGAGCCTATTTGACGACCAGCCTCAAGCTAACGTTCCTCTTGTATCATGCCACAGGTTGACATGCAGCAGAATCCATGTAGCCTTATTCAGTGTGGTTCTTGAGCTTTAGGAAGCATTCCAGGTCTCTGAAAACTGGCGGGTCTCCACTAGGGTGAGAAGCGTACAAGAAGGACTGCCTGTGTTTTCGAGGAATTGTGAGCAATGCACCTTTGGCAACAGCTAGATGCCGAGTCATGGGCAGTGAAGGGCTTCTTTTTCTAAACCTCTAGAATGTGGTAAGTTGCAACAACTCAACTATCTCACTTGTAAGCACATTGGAGGTGCCAAAATGAGAACGAAACAGCAGGGTCAATGCTCTGTGAGCACTTTGGAAAATAAGGCTTGAAGGGAAGCTTTATTTTCCTCCTTGGGATTTAGAGCGTGTCGGGCTCAATTCTCCCTGAGAAACACTGTAATTGCACATGTTCTCTTCATAGCACAAATGGCTTTGTGATGACAAGTGAGTTTCTAGGAAGGAAACTTGGAGGTGGCCATTCTTTTGTAGCTGCTCACCCTTCAGTAATCGTCAGTGAGTTGGCGATCCCATTTGACCATTAACCTCAAGCTGACATTCCTCTTGTATCATGTCACAGGTTGGTATGCAGCAGAAACCATGTGGACTTATTCAGTGTGGTTGTTGAGCTGTGGGAAGCATTCCAGGTCTCCTAGGACTCGGGGGTCTTCACTAGATCTGATACGTACAAAAAGGACAGCCTGTGTCTTCGGGGCGTTGTGAGCAATGCACCGTTGGGAACAGCTAGTTGCCGAATCATGGGCAGTGAAGGGTTTCGTTGGATAAAGGCCGAGATTGCGACACCTTGAAAACACCTAGCTATCAGCGTTCTGTTCACTCCTTCGTGCCAAACGTGTCTGCTTTTCTGCCTATCCCCGAGCACACGAAAAATATAATGATCCTACCCTTCCTTCTGGGAACCCACACGTGATGGAATCTACCCCAGGCAAGCCAGTGGACTTTAAGTGCAGCCTGAAAAATTACAGGTTTTCCCTTGAAAGCTAGGTATTCCGGAGATCCATTTTACACCCAGTCCTCACTAACCTATGACTCTGTAATCCCTTCAGCACACTCACTACTCCCTGTATCGCAAAGTTTACTCACTAACAGGTCTACTTGGTCACCTGAATGTCCAATAGGTACTCAGAAACGGCAGCATAAGATGCTGTGTCCTCCCCTTGGAGATTGAGGCTTGATGGGAAGTGGATTTTCCACATTGGAATGTCGACACTTGTGGCCTCAGTGTTACCTGATAAACAGTGTAGTTGCCCATCTTCTCCTCATTGCAGGATTGCCTTTTCAGGAGAAGTGATTTTCCATGAAACAAACGTTGCCTTTCAATTCCTGCTAGGTGCTCCTCGCTCAGCAACTTTTAGTGAATATGCCGAGCGCATGGGACGACTGGCCTCACTCTAACGTTCTGCTTTTCTCGTCACAATGGTAAGCAGGCAGCAGGTTCAATGCAGCTTTTGTCAAAGCAGTGCTTTTACTCTAGGAAGCCTTTTTGATGCCTTAGGACACGCCAGTGTGCACTAGGATCTAAGATGTACACGAGGGACTGCCAGTCTCTTCTGGGACTTGTGAGCGACGTTCAGTTGAGGACAACTCTATGCCAAAAAAGGGCAGTGAAAGGCTTCTTTTGTTAAACCTCTAGAATGTGGTAAGTTGAAACAACTCAAGTATCTCCCTTCTAACGCACCATGGAGGTACAAAATCGAGAAAGAAAGAGCAGGTCAATGTTCGGTGGTCCCTTCTGAACATAAGGCATGAAGGGATACTTTATTTACCTCCTTGGGATTTAGAGAGTTGCAGGCTCAATTCTCCCTGAGAAACACTATACTTGCACATCTTCCCTTCATAGCACATTTGCCATTGTGATGACGAGAGTTTCTAGGAAAGAAACTTGGAGGTTGCCATTCCTTGGTAGTGGCTCATCCCTCGGGAATCTTCAGGGAATGGGCCAACCACATGGGACATCTAGCCTCAAGTTTACGTTCAGCTTTTCTCATGACAGAGGTAGGCATTCAACGGGTTCCATGCAACCTTAGTGCCTGTGGTTCTTGAACTCTAGGAAGCATATCCGGTCTCTTTTGGCTCGCGGTTCTGCACTAGGTTTTGAAACGTACTAAAAGGACTGCCTGTGTCTTTGGGCGGTTGTGAGCAGTCTACCGTTGGGAACAACTAGATGCCAAGTGATGGGCAGTGAAGGACTTCGTTGGTTACACACCTAGATTGCGATAGCTTGAAAGCAACACCGTTATCAACGTTCCATGCCTTCCTTCATGAAAAGCGTGTCTACATTCTTGAGGAAACCTGAGCTGCACTGAAAAGCACAATTAGCCTACCCTTGCTTCTGGGAACTAATCCGTGAAGTCTGTCTGCCTCAATCAGCACCTACACTTCACGTCCAGCTTCAAAAATTACAGGGTTTCCCTTAACTGAGAGGTAGTCCAGAGAGACATTGCCACCTAGGCCCCACTAAGGCATCAGCTTGATATCCTTACGCCACAATCACGACTCCCAGCAGGGCAATGGTTACCAATGTCATGGTCCATCGTGTCCACTGCATGTGCAGTAAGAGAGTCAGAAACGCCAGGGGAATATTCTGCTTCGTCGCCATGTATATTGAGGCTTCCTGGGAAAGTTTATTTTCCTCATTGCAAAGCGGAGAGTTGCGGCCTCAGTGTTACCTGGTAAACACTGTTGTTGCCCATCTTCTCTTAATTGCACAATGGTCTATGTGAGGACAAGTGATTTTCCAAGAAAGAAACTTGGAGCTTGCCATTCCTTGGTAGGTGCTCATCCTTCGGTAATCTACAGTGAATTGGCGACCCCTTTTGACCACTAACTTCAAGCTAACGTTCCTCTTGTATCATGCCACAGGTTGGCATGCAGCAGAACCCATGTAGCCTTCTTCAGTGTGGTTCTTGGGCTCTAGGAAGGATTCCAGATCTCTCAGTACTAGCGGGTCTGCACCAGCAAGAGAAACGTACAAGAAGGACGGCCAGTGTGTTTGGGCCTTTGGGAGCAATGCAGCGTTGGGAACAGCTAGATGCCGAGTCATGGGCAGTGAAGGGCTTCTTTGGTTAAACCTCTAGATTGTGGCAAGTTGAAACAAGTCAAGTATCTCCCTTCTAAAGCACCTTGGAGGTACAAAATGGAGAAAGAAACAGCAGGGTCAATGCTCTTTTGGCCCTTTTGAAAATAAGGCTTGAAGGGAAACTTTATTTTCCTCATTGGGATTTACAGAGCTGCATGCTCAGTTCTCCCTGAGAAACACTGTAGTTGCACATGTTCCATTCATAGCACAATTGCCTTTGTGATGAGAAGTGAGTTTCTAGGAAAGAAACTTGGAGGTTACCGTTCCTTGGTAGGTGCTCATCCTTCGGTAATCTTCAGTGAATTGGCGAACCCTTTTGACCAGTAGCCTCAAGGTAACGTTCCTCTGCTATCAAGCAACAGGTTGGCATGCAGCAGAATACATGTAGCCTCATTCAGGTTGGTTCCTGAGCTCTGGGAAGCATTCCAGGTCTCTTAATACTGGCAGGTCTGCACTAGGATGAGCAACGTACAAGAAGGATGGCCTGTGTCTTTGGGGTGTTGTGAGCAGTGCAGCATTGAGAACAGCTAGATGCCGAGTCCTGGGAGCTTAAGGGCTTCTTTCTTAAACTCTAGAACGTAGTCAGTTGAAACAACTCAAGTATCTCCCTTCTAAAGCCCCTTGGAAGTACAAAACAGAGAAAGAAACGGCAAGGTCAATGCTCTGTGGGCGTTTTTGAATATAAGGCTTGAAGGGAAACTTTATTTTCCTCATTGGGATTTAGAGAGTTGCGGGGTCAATTCTCACTGACAGACAATCTAGTTGCATATGGTCCCTTCATGGCACAATTCCCTTTTTGATGACGAGAGAATTTCTAAGAAAGAAATTTGGAGGTTGCCATCCTTTGGTAGGTGCTCATCCTTCAGTAATCTTTAGTGAATTGGCGACCCCATTGACCACTAGCCACAGCTAACGTTCCTCTTGTATCATGACACAGATTGGCATGCAGCAGAATCTTATTCAGTGTGGTCCTTGAGCTCTAGGAAGGATTCCAGGTCTCTTAGTACTGGCGGGTATTCACTAGGATGAGAAACGTACGAGAATGACGGCCTGTGTGTTTGGGCCTTTGTGAGCAATGTAGCGTTGGGAACAGCTAGATGCCGAGTCATGGGCAGTGAAGGGCTTCGTTGGTTAAACCTTTAGATTGTGGCAAATTGAAACAACTGAAGTATCACCCTTCTAAAGCACCTTTGTGGTACAAAAGAAGGAAAGAAATAGGAGGGTCAAGGCTCTGCGGACCCTTTCGTAAATAAGGTAAGGCTTGAAGGGAAACTTTATTTTCCTCATTGGGGTTTCGAGAGTTTTGGGCCCAATTCTACCTGAGAAACACTGTACTTACGCATGTTCCCTTCAGAGCACCGTTGCCTTTGTGATGACAAGTGAGTTTCTAGGAAAGAGACTTGGAGGTTGTTATTCCTTGGCAGATGATCATCCTTCGGTAATCATCAGTGAATTGGCGAACCCGTTTGAGCTTTAGCCTCAAGCTAACGTTCCTCTTGTATCCTCCCACAGATTGGCATGCAGCAGAATCCATGTAGCGTTATTCAGTGTGGTTCTTGAACTCTTGGAAGCATTCCAGGTCTCTTAGGACTGGCAGGTCTGCACTAGGATGAGAAACGTACAAGAAGGACGGCCTGGGTGTTTGGGCCTTTGTGAGCAATGCAGCACTGGGAACAGCTAGATGCTGAGTCATGGGCAGTGAAGGGCTTTTTTGGTTAAACGTCTAGATTGTTGCAAGTTGAGACAACTCAAGTATCTCCCGTCTAAAGCACCTTGGAGGTTCAAAACAGAGAAAGAAACCACAGGGTCAATGCTCTGCAGGCCCTTTTGAAAATAAGGCTTGGAGGGAAACTTTATTTTCCTCATTGGGATCTAGAGAGCTGCGGGCTCAATTCTCCCTGAGAAACACTGTAGTTGCACATGTTCTCTTCATAGCACAATTGCCTTTGTGATGACAAGTGAGTTTCTAGGAAAGAAACTTGGAGGTTGCCATTGTTTGGGAGGTGCTCACCCTTCGGTAATCTTCAGTGAAATGGCGAGCCTATTTGACGACCAGCCTCAAGCTAACGTTCCTCTTGTATCATGCCACAGGTTGACATGCAGCAGAATCCATGTAGCCTTATTCAGTGTGGTTCTTGAGCTTTAGGAAGCATTCCAGGTCTCTGAAAACTGGCGGGTCTCCACTAGGGTGAGAAGCGTACAAGAAGGACTGCCTGTGTTTTCGAGGAATTGTGAGCAATGCACCTTTGGCAACAGCTAGATGCCGAGTCATGGGCAGTGAAGGGCTTCTTTTTCTAAACCTCTAGAATGTGGTAAGTTGCAACAACTCAACTATCTCACTTGTAAGCACATTGGAGGTGCCAAAATGAGAACGAAACAGCAAGGTCAATGCTCTGTGAGCACTTTGGAAAATAAGGCTTGAAGGGAAGCTTTATTTTCCTCCTTGGGATTTAGAGCGTGTCGGGCTCAATTCTCCCTGAGAAACACTGTAATTGCACATGTTCTCTTCATAGCACAAATGGCTTTGTGATGACAAGTGAGTTTCTAGGAAGGAAACTTGGAGGTGGCCATTCTTTTGTAGCTGCTCACCCTTCAGTAATCGTCAGTGAGTTGGCGATCCCATTTGACCATTAACCTCAAGCTGACATTCCTCTTGTATCATGTCACAGGTTGGTATGCAGCAGAAACCATGTGGACTTATTCAGTGTGGTTGTTGAGCTGTGGGAAGCATTCCAGGTCTCCTAGGACTCGGGGGTCTTCACTAGATCTGATACGTACAAAAAGGACAGCCTGTGTCTTCGGGGCGTTGTGAGCAATGCACCGTTGGGAACAGCTAGTTGCCGAATCATGGGCAGTGAAGGGTTTCGTTGGATAAAGGCCGAGATTGCGACACCTTGAAAACACCTAGCTATCAGCGTTCTGTTCACTCCTTCGTGCCAAACGTGTCTGCTTTTCTGCCTATCCCCGAGCACACGAAAAATATAATGATCCTACCCTTCCTTCTGGGAACCCACACGTGATGGAATCTACCCCAGGCAAGCCAGTGGACTTTAAGTGCAGCCTGAAAAATTACAGGTTTTCCCTTGAAAGCTAGGTATTCCGGAGATCCATTTTACACCCAGTCCTCACTAACCTATGACTCTGTAATCCCTTCAGCACACTCACTACTCCCTGTATCGCAAAGTTTACTCACTAACAGGTCTACTTGGTCACCTGAATGTCCAATAGGTACTCAGAAACGGCAGCATAAGATGCTGTGTCCTCCCCTTGGAGATTGAGGCTTGATGGGAAGTGGATTTTCCACATTGGAATGTCGACACTTGTGGCCTCAGTGTTACCTGATAAACAGTGTAGTTGCCCATCTTCTCCTCATTGCAGGATTGCCTTTTCAGGAGAAGTGATTTTCCATGAAACAAACGTTGCCTTTCAATTCCTGCTAGGTGCTCCTCGCTCAGCAACTTTTAGTGAATATGCCGAGCGCATGGGACGACTGGCCTCACTCTAACGTTCTGCTTTTCTCGTCACAATGGTAAGCAGGCAGCAGGTTCAATGCAGCTTTTGTCAAAGCAGTGCTTTTACTCTAGGAAGCCTTTTTGATGCCTTAGGACACGCCAGTGTGCACTAGGATCTAAGATGTACACGAGGGACTGCCAGTCTCTTCTGGGACTTGTGAGCGACGTTCAGTTGAGGACAACTCTATGCCAAAAAAGGGCAGTGAAAGGCTTCTTTTGTTAAACCTCTAGAATGTGGTAAGTTGAAACAACTCAAGTATCTCCCTTCTAACGCACCATGGAGGTACAAAATCGAGAAAGAAAGAGCAGGTCAATGTTCGGTGGTCCCTTCTGAACATAAGGCATGAAGGGATACTTTATTTACCTCCTTGGGATTTAGAGAGTTGCAGGCTCAATTCTCCCTGAGAAACACTATACTTGCACATCTTCCCTTCATAGCACATTTGCCATTGTGATGACGAGAGTTTCTAGGAAAGAAACTTGGAGGTTGCCATTCCTTGGTAGTGGCTCATCCCTCGGGAATCTTCAGGGAATGGGCCAACCCCATGGGACATCTAGCCTCAAGTTTACGTTCAGCTTTTCTCATGACAGAGGTAGGCATTCAACGGGTTCCATGCAACCTTAGTGCCTGTGGTTCTTGAACTCTAGGAAGCATATCCGGTCTCTTTTGGCTCGCGGTTCTGCACTAGGTTTTGAAACGTACTAAAAGGACTGCCTGTGTCTTTGGGCGGTTGTGAGCAGTCTACCGTTGGGAACAACTAGATGCCAAGTGATGGGCAGTGAAGGACTTCGTTGGTTACACACCTAGATTGCGATAGCTTGAAAGCAACACCGTTATCAACGTTCCATGCCTTCCTTCATGAAAAGCGTGTCTACATTCTTGAGGAAACCTGAGCTGCACTGAAAAGCACAATTAGCCTACCCTTGCTTCTGGGAACTAATCCGTGAAGTCTGTCTGCCTCAATCAGCACCTACACTTCACGTCCAGCTTCAAAAATTACAGGGTTTCCCTTAACTGAGAGGTAGTCCAGAGAGACATTGCCACCTAGGCCCCACTAAGGCATCAGCTTGATATCCTTACGCCACAATCACGACTCCCAGCAGGGCAATGGTTACCAATGTCATGGTCCATCGTGTCCACTGCATGTGCAGTAAGAGAGTCAGAAACGCCAGGGGAATATTCTGCTTCGTCGCCATGTATATTGAGGCTTCCTGGGAAAGTTTATTTTCCTCATTGCAAAGCGGAGAGTTGCGGCCTCAGTGTTACCTGGTAAACACTGTTGTTGCCCATCTTCTCTTAATTGCACAATGGTCTATGTGAGGACAAGTGATTTTCCAAGAAAGAAACTTGGAGCTTGCCATTCCTTAGTAGGTGCTCATCCTTCGGTAATCTACAGTGAATTGGCGACCCCTTTTGACCACTAACTTCAAGCTAACGTTCCTCTTGTATCATGCCACAGGTTGGCATGCAGCAGAATCCATGTAGCCTTCTTCAGTGTGGTTCTTGGGCTCTAGGAAGGATTCCAGATCTCTCAGTACTAGCGGGTCTGCACCAGCAAGAGAAACGTACAAGAAGGACGGCCAGTGTGTTTGGGCCTTTGGGAGCAATGCAGCGTTGGGAACAGCTAGATGCCGAGTCATGGGCAGTGAAGGGCTTCTTTGGTTAAACCTCTAGATTGTGGCAAGTTGAAACAAGTCAAGTATCTCCCTTCTAAAGCACCTTGGAGGTACAAAATGGAGAAAGAAACAGCAGGGTCAATGCTCTTTTGGCCCTTTTGAAAATAAGGCTTGAAGGGAAACTTTATTTTCCTCATTGGGATTTACAGAGTTGCATGCTCAATTCTCCCTGAGAAACACTGTAGTTGCACATGTTCCATTCATAGCACAATTGCCTTTGTGATGAGAAGTGAGTTTCTAGGAAAGAAACTTGGAGGTTACCGTTCCTTGGTAGGTGCTCATCCTTCGGTAATCTTCAGTGAATTGGCGAACCCTTTTGACCAGTAGCCTCAAGGTAACGTTCCTCTGCTATCAAGCAACAGGTTGGCATGCAGCAGAATACATGTAGCCTCATTCAGGTTGGTTCCTGAGCTCTGGGAAGCATTCCAGGTCTCTTAATACTGGCAGGTCTGCACTAGGATGAGCAACGTACAAGAAGGATGGCCTGTGTCTTTGGGGTGTTGTGAGCAGTGCAGCATTGAGAACAGCTAGATGCCGAGTCCTGGGAGCTTAAGGGCTTCTTTCTTAAACTCTAGAACGTAGTCAGTTG
Organism: Balaenoptera physalus; assembly: GCF_965194825.1. Taxonomy (NCBI): domain Eukaryota; kingdom Metazoa; phylum Chordata; class Mammalia; order Artiodactyla; family Balaenopteridae; genus Balaenoptera; species Balaenoptera physalus. The sequence goes on along the minus strand of NW_028124986.1, from coordinate 16,290 downwards.
AAACAACTCAAGTATCTCCCTTCTAAAGCCCCTTGGAAGTACAAAACAGAGAAAGAAACGGCAAGGTCAATGCTCTGTGGGCGTTTTTGAATATAAGGCTTGAAGGGAAACTTTATTTTCCTCATTGGGATTTAGAGAGTTGCGGGGTCAATTCTCACTGACAGACAATCTAGTTGCATATGGTCCCTTCATGGCACAATTCCCTTTTTGATGACGAGAGAATTTCTAAGAAAGAAATTTGGAGGTTGCCATCCTTTGGTAGGTGCTCATCCTTCAGTAATCTTTAGTGAATTGGCGACCCCATTGACCACTAGCCACAGCTAACGTTCCTCTTGTATCATGACACAGATTGGCATGCAGCAGAATCTTATTCAGTGTGGTCCTTGAGCTCTAGGAAGGATTCCAGGTCTCTTAGTACTGGCGGGTATTCACTAGGATGAGAAACGTACGAGAATGACGGCCTGTGTGTTTGGGCCTTTGTGAGCAATGTAGCGTTGGGAACAGCTAGATGCCGAGTCATGGGCAGTGAAGGGCTTCGTTGGTTAAACCTTTAGATTGTGGCAAATTGAAACAACTGAAGTATCACCCTTCTAAAGCACCTTTGTGGTACAAAAGAAGGAAAGAAATAGGAGGGTCAAGGCTCTGCGGACCCTTTCGTAAATAAGGTAAGGCTTGAAGGGAAACTTTATTTTCCTCATTGGGGTTTCGAGAGTTTTGGGCCCAATTCTACCTGAGAAACACTGTACTTACGCATGTTCCCTTCAGAGCACCGTTGCCTTTGTGATGACAAGTGAGTTTCTAGGAAAGAGACTTGGAGGTTGTTATTCCTTGGCAGATGATCATCCTTCGGTAATCATCAGTGAATTGGCGAACCCGTTTGAGCTTTAGCCTCAAGCTAACGTTCCTCTTGTATCCTCCCACAGATTGGCATGCAGCAGAATCCATGTAGCGTTATTCAGTGTGGTTCTTGAACTCTTGGAAGCATTCCAGGTGTCTTAGGACTGGCAGGTCTGCACTAGGATGAGAAACGTACAAGAAGGACGGCCTGGGTGTTTGGGCCTTTGTGAGCAATGCAGCACTGGGAACAGCTAGATGCTGAGTCATGGGCAGTGAAGGGCTTTTTTGGTTAAACGTCTAGATTGTTGCAAGTTGAGACAACTCAAGTATCTCCCTTCTAAAGCACCTTGGAGATTCAAAACAGAGAAAGAAACCACAGGGTCAATGCTCTGCAGGCCCTTTTGAAAATAAGGCTTGGAGGGAAACTTTATTTTCCTCATTGGGATCTAGAGAGCTGCGGGCTCAATTCTCCCTGAGAAACACTGTAGTTGCACATGTTCTCTTCATAGCACAATTGCCTTTGTGATGACAAGTGAGTTTCTAGGAAAGAAACTTGGAGGTTGCCATTGTTTGGGAGGTGCTCACCCTTCGGTAATCTTCAGTGAAATGGCGAGCCTATTTGACGACCAGCCTCAAGCTAACGTTCCTCTTGTATCATGCCACAGGTTGACATGCAGCAGAATCCATGTAGCCTTATTCAGTGTGGTTCTTGAGCTTTAGGAAGCATTCCAGGTCTCTGAAAACTGGCGGGTCTCCACTAGGGTGAGAAGCGTACAAGAAGGACTGCCTGTGTTTTCGAGGAATTGTGAGCAATGCACCTTTGGCAACAGCTAGATGCCGAGTCATGGGCAGTGAAGGGCTTCTTTTTCTAAACCTCTAGAATGTGGTAAGTTGCAACAACTCAACTATCTCACTTGTAAGCACATTGGAGGTGCCAAAATGAGAACGAAACAGCAGGGTCAATGCTCTGTGAGCACTTTGGAAAATAAGGCTTGAAGGGAAGCTTTATTTTCCTCCTTGGGATTTAGAGCGTGTCGGGCTCAATTCTCCCTGAGAAACACTGTAATTGCACATGTTCTCTTCATAGCACAAATGGCTTTGTGATGACAAGTGAGTTTCTAGGAAGGAAACTTGGAGGTGGCCATTCTTTTGTAGCTGCTCACCCTTCAGTAATCGTCAGTGAGTTGGCGATCCCATTTGACCATTAACCTCAAGCTGACATTCCTCTTGTATCATGTCACAGGTTGGTATGCAGCAGAAACCATGTGGACTTATTCAGTGTGGTTGTTGAGCTGTGGGAAGCATTCCAGGTCTCCTAGGACTCGGGGGTCTTCACTAGATCTGATACGTACAAAAAGGACAGCCTGTGTCTTCGGGGCGTTGTGAGCAATGCACCGTTGGGAACAGCTAGTTGCCGAATCATGGGCAGTGAAGGGTTTCGTTGGATAAAGGCCGAGATTGCGACACCTTGAAAACACCTAGCTATCAGCGTTCTGTTCACTCCTTCGTGCCAAACGTGTCTGCTTTTCTGCCTATCCCCGAGCACACGAAAAATATAATGATCCTACCCTTCCTTCTGGGAACCCACACGTGATGGAATCTACCCCAGGCAAGCCAGTGGACTTTAAGTGCAGCCTGAAAAATTACAGGTTTTCCCTTGAAAGCTAGGTATTCCGGAGATCCATTTTACACCCAGTCCTCACTAACCTATGACTCTGTAATCCCTTCAGCACACTCACTACTCCCTGTATCGCAAAGTTTACTCACTAACAGGTCTACTTGGTCACCTGAATGTCCAATAGGTACTCAGAAACGGCAGCATAAGATGCTGTGTCCTCCCCTTGGAGATTGAGGCTTGATGGGAAGTGGATTTTCCACATTGGAATGTCGACACTTGTGGCCTCAGTGTTACCTGATAAACAGTGTAGTTGCCCATCTTCTCCTCATTGCAGGATTGCCTTTTCAGGAGAAGTGATTTTCCATGAAACAAACGTTGCCTTTCAATTCCTGCTAGGTGCTCCTCGCTCAGCAACTTTTAGTGAATATGCCGAGCGCATGGGACGACTGGCCTCACTCTAACGTTCTGCTTTTCTCGTCACAATGGTAAGCAGGCAGCAGGTTCAATGCAGCTTTTGTCAAAGCAGTGCTTTTACTCTAGGAAGCCTTTTTGATGCCTTAGGACACGCCAGTGTGCACTAGGATCTAAGATGTACACGAGGGACTGCCAGTCTCTTCTGGGACTTGTGAGCGACGTTCAGTTGAGGACAACTCTATGCCAAAAAAGGGCAGTGAAAGGCTTCTTTTGTTAAACCTCTAGAATGTGGTAAGTTGAAACAACTCAAGTATCTCCCTTCTAACGCACCATGGAGGTACAAAATCGAGAAAGAAAGAGCAGGTCAATGTTCGGTGGTCCCTTCTGAACATAAGGCATGAAGGGATACTTTATTTACCTCCTTGGGATTTAGAGAGTTGCAGGCTCAATTCTCCCTGAGAAACACTATACTTGCACATCTTCCCTTCATAGCACATTTGCCATTGTGATGACGAGAGTTTCTAGGAAAGAAACTTGGAGGTTGCCATTCCTTGGTAGTGGCTCATCCCTCGGGAATCTTCAGGGAATGGGCCAACCCCATGGGACATCTAGCCTCAAGTTTACGTTCAGCTTTTCTCATGACAGAGGTAGGCATTCAACGGGTTCCATGCAACCTTAGTGCCTGTGGTTCTTGAACTCTAGGAAGCATATCCGGTCTCTTTTGGCTCGCGGTTCTGCACTAGGTTTTGAAACGTACTAAAAGGACTGCCTGTGTCTTTGGGCGGTTGTGAGCAGTCTACCGTTGGGAACAACTAGATGCCAAGTGATGGGCAGTGAAGGACTTCGTTGGTTACACACCTAGATTGCGATAGCTTGAAAGCAACACCGTTATCAACGTTCCATGCCTTCCTTCATGAAAAGCGTGTCTACATTCTTGAGGAAACCTGAGCTGCACTGAAAAGCACAATTAGCCTACCCTTGCTTCTGGGAACTAATCCGTGAAGTCTGTCTGCCTCAATCAGCACCTACACTTCACGTCCAGCTTCAAAAATTACAGGGTTTCCCTTAACTGAGAGGTAGTCCAGAGAGACATTGCCACCTAGGCCCCACTAAGGCATCAGCTTGATATCCTTACGCCACAATCACGACTCCCAGCAGGGCAATGGTTACCAATGTCATGGTCCATCGTGTCCACTGCATGTGCAGTAAGAGAGTCAGAAACGCCAGGGGAATATTCTGCTTCGTCGCCATGTATATTGAGGCTTCCTGGGAAAGTTTATTTTCCTCATTGCAAAGCGGAGAGTTGCGGCCTCAGTGTTACCTGGTAAACACTGTTGTTGCCCATCTTCTCTTAATTGCACAATGGTCTATGTGAGGACAAGTGATTTTCCAAGAAAGAAACTTGGAGCTTGCCATTCCTTAGTAGGTGCTCATCCTTCGGTAATCTACAGTGAATTGGCGACCCCTTTTGACCACTAACTTCAAGCTAACGTTCCTCTTGTATCATGCCACAGGTTGGCATGCAGCAGAATCCATGTAGCCTTCTTCAGTGTGGTTCTTGGGCTCTAGGAAGGATTCCAGATCTCTCAGTACTAGCGGGTCTGCACCAGCAAGAGAAACGTACAAGAAGGACGGCCAGTGTGTTTGGGCCTTTGGGAGCAATGCAGCGTTGGGAACAGCTAGATGCCGAGTCATGGGCAGTGAAGGGCTTCTTTGGTTAAACCTCTAGATTGTGGCAAGTTGAAACAAGTCAAGTATCTCCCTTCTAAAGCACCTTGGAGGTACAAAATGGAGAAAGAAACAGCAGGGTCAATGCTCTTTTGGCCCTTTTGAAAATAAGGCTTGAAGGGAAACTTTATTTTCCTCATTGGGATTTACAGAGTTGCATGCTCAATTCTCCCTGAGAAACACTGTAGTTGCACATGTTCCATTCATAGCACAATTGCCTTTGTGATGAGAAGTGAGTTTCTAGGAAAGAAACTTGGAGGTTACCGTTCCTTGGTAGGTGCTCATCCTTCGGTAATCTTCAGTGAATTGGCGAACCCTTTTGACCAGTAGCCTCAAGGTAACGTTCCTCTGCTATCAAGCAACAGGTTGGCATGCAGCAGAATACATGTAGCCTCATTCAGGTTGGTTCCTGAGCTCTGGGAAGCATTCCAGGTCTCTTAATACTGGCAGGTCTGCACTAGGATGAGCAACGTACAAGAAGGATGGCCTGTGTCTTTGGGGTGTTGTGAGCAGTGCAGCATTGAGAACAGCTAGATGCCGAGTCCTGGGAGCTTAAGGGCTTCTTTCTTAAACTCTAGAACGTAGTCAGTTGAAACAACTCAAGTATCTCCCTTCTAAAGCACCTTGGAAGTACAAAACAGAGAAAGAAACGGCAAGGTCAATGCTCTGTGGGCGTTTTTGAATATAAGGCTTGAAGGGAAACTTTATTTTCCTCATTGGGATTTAGAGAGTTGCGGGGTCAATTCTCACTGACAAAGAATCTAGTTGCATATGGTCCCTTCATGGCACAATTCCCTTTTTGATGACGAGAGAATTTCTAAGAAAGAAATTTGGAGGTTGCCATCCTTTGGTAGGTGCTCATCCTTCAGTAATCTTTAGTGAATTGGCGACCCCATTGACCACTAGCCACAGCTAACGTTCCTCTTGTATCATGACACAGATTGGCATGCAGCAGAATCTTATTCAGTGTGGTCCTTGAGCTCTAGGAAGGATTCCAGGTCTCTTAGTACTGGCGGGTATTCACTAGGATGAGAAACGTACGAGAATGACGGCCTGTGTGTTTGGGCCTTTGTGAGCAATGTAGCGTTGGGAACAGCTAGATGCCGAGTCATGGGCAGTGAAGGGCTTCTTTGGTTAAACCTTTAGATTGTGGCAAATTGAAACAACTGAAGTATCACCCTTCTAAAGCACCTTTGTGGTACAAAAGAAGGAAAGAAATAGGAGGGTCAAGGCTCTGCGGACCCTTTCGTAAATAAGGTAAGGCTTGAAGGGAAACTTTATTTTCCTCATTGGGGTTTCGAGAGTTTTGGGCCCAATTCTACCTGAGAAACACTGTACTTACGCATGTTCCCTTCAGAGCACCGTTGCCTTTGTGATGACAAGTGAGTTTCTAGGAAAGAGACTTGGAGGTTGTTATTCCTTGGCAGATGATCATCCTTCGGTAATCATCAGTGAATTGGCGAACCCGTTTGAGCTTTAGCCTCAAGCTAACGTTCCTCTTGTATCCTCCCACAGATTGGCATGCAGCAGAATCCATGTAGCGTTATTCAGTGTGGTTCTTGAACTCTTGGAAGCATTCCAGGTGTCTTAGGACTGGCAGGTCTGCACTAGGATGAGAAACGTACAAGAAGGACGGCCTGGGTGTTTGGGCCTTTGTGAGCAATGCAGCACTGGGAACAGCTAGATGCTGAGTCATGGGCAGTGAAGGGCTTTTTTGGTTAAACGTCTAGATTGTTGCAAGTTGAGACAACTCAAGTATCTCCCTTCTAAAGCACCTTGGAGATTCAAAACAGAGAAAGAAACCACAGGGTCAATGCTCTGCAGGCCCTTTTGAAAATAAGGCTTGGAGGGAAACTTTATTTTCCTCATTGGGATCTAGAGAGCTGCGGGCTCAATTCTCCCTGAGAAACACTGTAGTTGCACATGTTCTCTTCATAGCACAATTGCCTTTGTGATGACAAGTGAGTTTCTAGGAAAGAAACTTGGAGGTTGCCATTGTTTGGGAGGTGCTCACCCTTCGGTAATCTTCAGTGAAATGGCGAGCCTATTTGACGACCAGCCTCAAGCTAACGTTCCTCTTGTATCATGCCACAGGTTGACATGCAGCAGAATCCATGTAGCCTTATTCAGTGTGGTTCTTGAGCTTTAGGAAGCATTCCAGGTCTCTGAAAACTGGCGGGTCTCCACTAGGGTGAGAAGCGTACAAGAAGGACTGCCTGTGTTTTCGAGGAATTGTGAGCAATGCACCTTTGGCAACAGCTAGATGCCGAGTCATGGGCAGTGAAGGGCTTCTTTTTCTAAACCTCTAGAATGTGGTAAGTTGCAACAACTCAACTATCTCACTTGTAAGCACATTGGAGGTGCCAAAATGAGAACGAAACAGCAGGGTCAATGCTCTGTGAGCACTTTGGAAAATAAGGCTTGAAGGGAAGCTTTATTTTCCTCCTTGGGATTTAGAGCGTGTCGGGCTCAATTCTCCCTGAGAAACACTGTAATTGCACATGTTCTCTTCATAGCACAAATGGCTTTGTGATGACAAGTGAGTTTCTAGGAAGGAAACTTGGAGGTGGCCATTCTTTTGTAGCTGCTCACCCTTCAGTAATCGTCAGTGAGTTGGCGATCCCATTTGACCATTAACCTCAAGCTGACATTCCTCTTGTATCATGTCACAGGTTGGTATGCAGCAGAAACCATGTGGACTTATTCAGTGTGGTTGTTGAGCTGTGGGAAGCATTCCAGGTCTCCTAGGACTCGGGGGTCTTCACTAGATCTGATACGTACAAAAAGGACAGCCTGTGTCTTCGGGGCGTTGTGAGCAATGCACCGTTGGGAACAGCTAGTTGCCGAATCATGGGCAGTGAAGGGTTTCGTTGGATAAAGGCCGAGATTGCGACACCTTGAAAACACCTAGCTATCAGCGTTCTGTTCACTCCTTCGTGCCAAACGTGTCTGCTTTTCTGCCTATCCCCGAGCACACGAAAAATATAATGATCCTACCCTTCCTTCTGGGAACCCACACGTGATGGAATCTACCCCAGGCAAGCCAGTGGACTTTAAGTGCAGCCTGAAAAATTACAGGTTTTCCCTTGAAAGCTAGGTATTCCGGAGATCCATTTTACACCCAGTCCTCACTAACCTATGACTCTGTAATCCCTTCAGCACACTCACTACTCCCTGTATCGCAAAGTTTACTCACTAACAGGTCTACTTGGTCACCTGAATGTCCAATAGGTACTCAGAAACGGCAGCATAAGATGCTGTGTCCTCCCCTTGGAGATTGAGGCTTGATGGGAAGTGGATTTTCCACATTGGAATGTCGACACTTGTGGCCTCAGTGTTACCTGATAAACAGTGTAGTTGCCCATCTCCTCCTCATTGCAGGATTGCCTTTTCAGGAGAAGTGATTTTCCATGAAACAAACGTTGCCTTTCAATTCCTGCTAGGTGCTCCTCGCTCAGCAACTTTTAGTGAATATGCCGAGCGCATGGGACGACTGGCCTCACTCTAACGTTCTGCTTTTCTCGTCACAATGGTAAGCAGGCAGCAGGTTCAATGCAGCTTTTGTCAAAGCAGTGCTTTTACTCTAGGAAGCCTTTTTGATGCCTTAGGACACGCCAGTGTGCACTAGGATCTAAGATGTACACGAGGGACTGCCAGTCTCTTCTGGGACTTGTGAGCGACGTTCAGTTGAGGACAACTCTATGCCAAAAAAGGGCAGTGAAAGGCTTCTTTTGTTAAACCTCTAGAATGTGGTAAGTTGAAACAACTCAAGTATCTCCCTTCTAACGCACCATGGAGGTACAAAATCGAGAAAGAAAGAGCAGGTCAATGTTCGGTGGTCCCTTCTGAACATAAGGCATGAAGGGATACTTTATTTACCTCCTTGGGATTTAGAGAGTTGCAGGCTCAATTCTCCCTGAGAAACACTATACTTGCACATCTTCCCTTCATAGCACATTTGCCATTGTGATGACGAGAGTTTCTAGGAAAGAAACTTGGAGGTTGCCATTCCTTGGTAGTGGCTCATCCCTCGGGAATCTTCAGGGAATGGGCCAACCCCATGGGACATCTAGCCTCAAGTTTACGTTCAGCTTTTCTCATGACAGAGGTAGGCATTCAACGGGTTCCATGCAACCTTAGTGCCTGTGGTTCTTGAACTCTAGGAAGCATATCCGGTCTCTTTTGGCTCGCGGTTCTGCACTAGGTTTTGAAACGTACTAAAAGGACTGCCTGTGTCTTTGGGCGGTTGTGAGCAGTCTACCGTTGGGAACAACTAGATGCCAAGTGATGGGCAGTGAAGGACTTCGTTGGTTACACACCTAGATTGCGATAGCTTGAAAGCAACACCGTTATCAACGTTCCATGCCTTCCTTCATGAAAAGCGTGTCTACATTCTTGAGGAAACCTGAGCTGCACTGAAAAGCACAATTAGCCTACCCTTGCTTCTGGGAACTAATCCGTGAAGTCTGTCTGCCTCAATCAGCACCTACACTTCACGTCCAGCTTCAAAAATTACAGGGTTTCCCTTAACTGAGAGGTAGTCCAGAGAGACATTGCCACCTAGGCCCCACTAAGGCATCAGCTTGATATCCTTACGCCACAATCACGACTCCCAGCAGGGCAATGGTTACCAATGTCATGGTCCATCGTGTCCACTGCATGTGCAGTAAGAGAGTCAGAAACGCCAGGGGAATATTCTGCTTCGTCGCCATGTATATTGAGGCTTCCTGGGAAAGTTTATTTTCCTCATTGCAAAGCGGAGAGTTGCGGCCTCAGTGTTACCTGGTAAACACTGTTGTTGCCCATCTTCTCTTAATTGCACAATGGTCTATGTGAGGACAAGTGATTTTCCAAGAAAGAAACTTGGAGCTTGCCATTCCTTAGTAGGTGCTCATCCTTCGGTAATCTACAGTGAATTGGCGACCCCTTTTGACCACTAACTTCAAGCTAACGTTCCTCTTGTATCATGCCACAGGTTGGCATGCAGCAGAATCCATGTAGCCTTCTTCAGTGTGGTTCTTGGGCTCTAGGAAGGATTCCAGATCTCTCAGTACTAGCGGGTCTGCACCAGCAAGAGAAACGTACAAGAAGGACGGCCAGTGTGTTTGGGCCTTTGGGAGCAATGCAGCGTTGGGAACAGCTAGATGCCGAGTCATGGGCAGTGAAGGGCTTCTTTGGTTAAACCTCTAGATTGTGGCAAGTTGAAACAAGTCAAGTATCTCCCTTCTAAAGCACCTTGGAGGTACAAAATGGAGAAAGAAACAGCAGGGTCAATGCTCTTTTGGCCCTTTTGAAAATAAGGCTTGAAGGGAAACTTTATTTTCCTCATTGGGATTTACAGAGTTGCATGCTCAATTCTCCCTGAGAAACACTGTAGTTGCACATGTTCCATTCATAGCACAATTGCCTTTGTGATGAGAAGTGAGTTTCTAGGAAAGAAACTTGGAGGTTACCGTTCCTTGGTAGGTGCTCATCCTTCGGTAATCTTCAGTGAATTGGCGAACCCTTTTGACCAGTAGCCTCAAGGTAACGTTCCTCTGCTATCAAGCAACAGGTTGGCATGCAGCAGAATACATGTAGCCTCATTCAGGTTGGTTCCTGAGCTCTGGGAAGCATTCCAGGTCTCTTAATACTGGCAGGTCTGCACTAGGATGAGCAACGTACAAGAAGGATGGCCTGTGTCTTTGGGGTGTTGTGAGCAGTGCAGCATTGAGAACAGCTAGATGCCGAGTCCTGGGAGCTTAAGGGCTTCTTTCTTAAACTCTAGAACGTAGTCAGTTGAAACAACTCAAGTATCTCCCTTCTAAAGCACCTTGGAAGTACAAAACAGAGAAAGAAACGGCAAGGTCAATGCTCTGTGGGCGTTTTTGAATATAAGGCTTGAAGGGAAACTTTATTTTCCTCATTGGGATTTAGAGAGTTGCGGGGTCAATTCTCACTGACAAAGAATCTAGTTGCATATGGTCCCTTCATGGCACAATTCCCTTTTTGATGACGAGAGAATTTCTAAGAAAGAAATTTGGAGGTTGCCATCCTTTGGTAGGTGCTCATCCTTCAGTAATCTTTAGTGAATTGGCGACCCCATTGACCACTAGCCACAGCTAACGTTCCTCTTGTATCATGACACAGATTGGCATGCAGCAGAATCTTATTCAGTGTGGTCCTTGAGCTCTAGGAAGGATTCCAGGTCTCTTAGTACTGGCGGGTATTCACTAGGATGAGAAACGTACGAGAATGACGGCCTGTGTGTTTGGGCCTTTGTGAGCAATGTAGCGTTGGGAACAGCTAGATGCCGAGTCATGGGCAGTGAAGGGCTTCTTTGGTTAAACCTTTAGATTGTGGCAAATTGAAACAACTGAAGTATCACCCTTCTAAAGCACCTTTGTGGTACAAAAGAAGGAAAGAAATAGGAGGGTCAAGGCTCTGCGGACCCTTTCGTAAATAAGGTAAGGCTTGAAGGGAAACTTTATTTTCCTCATTGGGGTTTCGAGAGTTTTGGGCCCAATTCTACCTGAGAAACACTGTACTTACGCATGTTCCCTTCAGAGCACCGTTGCCTTTGTGATGACAAGTGAGTTTCTAGGAAAGAGACTTGGAGGTTGTTATTCCTTGGCAGATGATCATCCTTCGGTAATCATCAGTGAATTGGCGAACCCGTTTGAGCTTTAGCCTCAAGCTAACGTTCCTCTTGTATCCTCCCACAGATTGGCATGCAGCAGAATCCATGTAGCGTTATTCAGTGTGGTTCTTGAACTCTTGGAAGCATTCCAGGTGTCTTAGGACTGGCAGGTCTGCACTAGGATGAGAAACGTACAAGAAGGACGGCCTGGGTGTTTGGGCCTTTGTGAGCAATGCAGCACTGGGAACAGCTAGATGCTGAGTCATGGGCAGTGAAGGGCTTTTTTGGTTAAACGTCTAGATTGTTGCAAGTTGAGACAACTCAAGTATCTCCCTTCTAAAGCACCTTGGAGATTCAAAACAGAGAAAGAAACCACAGGGTCAATGCTCTGCAGGCCCTTTTGAAAATAAGGCTTGGAGGGAAACTTTATTTTCCTCATTGGGATCTAGAGAGCTGCGGGCTCAATTCTCCCTGAGAAACACTGTAGTTGCACATGTTCTCTTCATAGCACAATTGCCTTTGTGATGACAAGTGAGTTTCTAGGAAAGAAACTTGGAGGTTGCCATTGTTTGGGAGGTGCTCACCCTTCGGTAATCTTCAGTGAAATGGCGAGCCTATTTGACGACCAGCCTCAAGCTAACGTTCCTCTTGTATCATGCCACAGGTTGACATGCAGCAGAATCCATGTAGCCTTATTCAGTGTGGTTCTTGAGCTTTAGGAAGCATTCCAGGTCTCTGAAAACTGGCGGGTCTCCACTAGGGTGAGAAGCGTACAAGAAGGACTGCCTGTGTTTTCGAGGAATTGTGAGCAATGCACCTTTGGCAACAGCTAGATGCCGAGTCATGGGCAGTGAAGGGCTTCTTTTTCTAAACCTCTAGAATGTGGTAAGTTGCAACAACTCAACTATCTCACTTGTAAGCACATTGGAGGTGCCAAAATGAGAACGAAACAGCAGGGTCAATGCTCTGTGAGCACTTTGGAAAATAAGGCTTGAAGGGAAGCTTTATTTTCCTCCTTGGGATTTAGAGCGTGTCGGGCTCAATTCTCCCTGAGAAACACTGTAATTGCACATGTTCTCTTCATAGCACAAATGGCTTTGTGATGACAAGTGAGTTTCTAGGAAGGAAACTTGGAGGTGGCCATTCTTTTGTAGCTGCTCACCCTTCAGTAATCGTCAGTGAGTTGGCGATCCCATTTGACCATTAACCTCAAGCTGACATTCCTCTTGTATCATGTCACAGGTTGGTATGCAGCAGAAACCATGTGGACTTATTCAGTGTGGTTGTTGAGCTGTGGGAAGCATTCCAGGTCTCCTAGGACTCGGGGGTCTTCACTAGATCTGATACGTACAAAAAGGACAGCCTGTGTCTTCGGGGCGTTGTGAGCAATGCACCGTTGGGAACAGCTAGTTGCCGAATCATGGGCAGTGAAGGGTTTCGTTGGATAAAGGCCGAGATTGCGACACCTTGAAAACACCTAGCTATCAGCGTTCTGTTCACTCCTTCGTGCCAAACGTGTCTGCTTTTCTGCCTATCCCCGAGCACACGAAAAATATAATGATCCTACCCTTCCTTCTGGGAACCCACACGTGATGGAATCTACCCCAGGCAAGCCAGTGGACTTTAAGTGCAGCCTGAAAAATTACAGGTTTTCCCTTGAAAGCTAGGTATTCCGGAGATCCATTTTACACCCAGTCCTCACTAACCTATGACTCTGTAATCCCTTCAGCACACTCACTACTCCCTGTATCGCAAAGTTTACTCACTAACAGGTCTACTTGGTCACCTGAATGTCCAATAGGTACTCAGAAACGGCAGCATAAGATGCTGTGTCCTCCCCTTGGAGATTGAGGCTTGATGGGAAGTGGATTTTCCACATTGGAATGTCGACACTTGTGGCCTCAGTGTTACCTGATAAACAGTGTAGTTGCCCATCTTCTCCTCATTGCAGGATTGCCTTTTCAGGAGAAGTGATTTTCCATGAAACAAACGTTGCCTTTCAATTCCTGCTAGGTGCTCCTCGCTCAGCAACTTTTAGTGAATATGCCGAGCGCATGGGACGACTGGCCTCACTCTAACGTTCTGCTTTTCTCGTCACAATGGTAAGCAGGCAGCAGGTTCAATGCAGCTTTTGTCAAAGCAGTGCTTTTACTCTAGGAAGCCTTTTTGATGCCTTAGGACACGCCAGTGTGCACTAGGATCTAAGATGTACACGAGGGACTGCCAGTCTCTTCTGGGACTTGTGAGCGACGTTCAGTTGAGGACAACTCTATGCCAAAAAAGGGCAGTGAAAGGCTTCTTTTGTTAAACCTCTAGAATGTGGTAAGTTGAAACAACTCAAGTATCTCCCTTCTAACGCACCATGGAGGTACAAAATCGAGAAAGAAAGAGCAGGTCAATGTTCGGTGGTCCCTTCTGAACATAAGGCATGAAGGGATACTTTATTTACCTCCTTGGGATTTAGAGAGTTGCAGGCTCAATTCTCCCTGAGAAACACTATACTTGCACATCTTCCCTTCATAGCACATTTGCCATTGTGATGACGAGAGTTTCTAGGAAAGAAACTTGGAGGTTGCCATTCCTTGGTAGTGGCTCATCCCTCGGGAATCTTCAGGGAATGGGCCAACCCCATGGGACATCTAGCCTCAAGTTTACGTTCAGCTTTTCTCATGACAGAGGTAGGCATTCAACGGGTTCCATGCAACCTTAGTGCCTGTGGTTCTTGAACTCTAGGAAGCATATCCGGTCTCTTTTGGCTCGCGGTTCTGCACTAGGTTTTGAAACGTACTAAAAGGACTGCCTGTGTCTTTGGGCGGTTGTGAGCAGTCTACCGTTGGGAACAACTAGATGCCAAGTGATGGGCAGTGAAGGACTTCGTTGGTTACACACCTAGATTGCGATAGCTTGAAAGCAACACCGTTATCAACGTTCCATGCCTTCCTTCATGAAAAGCGTGTCTACATTCTTGAGGAAACCTGAGCTGCACTGAAAAGCACAATTAGCCTACCCTTGCTTCTGGGAACTAATCCGTGAAGTCTGTCTGCCTCAATCAGCACCTACACTTCACGTCCAGCTTCAAAAATTACAGGGTTTCCCTTAACTGAGAGGTAGTCCAGAGAGACATTGCCACCTAGGCCCCACTAAGGCATCAGCTTGATATCCTTACGCCACAATCACGACTCCCAGCAGGGCAATGGTTACCAATGTCATGGTCCATCGTGTCCACTGCATGTGCAGTAAGAGAGTCAGAAACGCCAGGGGAATATTCTGCTTCGTCGCCATGTATATTGAGGCTTCCTGGGAAAGTTTATTTTCCTCATTGCAAAGCGGAGAGTTGCGGCCTCAGTGTTACCTGGTAAACACTGTTGTTGCCCATCTTCTCTTAATTGCACAATGGTCTATGTGAGGACAAGTGATTTTCCAAGAAAGAAACTTGGAGCTTGCCATTCCTTAGTAGGTGCTCATCCTTCGGTAATCTACAGTGAATTGGCGACCCCTTTTGACCACTAACTTCAAGCTAACGTTCCTCTTGTATCATGCCACAGGTTGGCATGCAGCAGAATCCATGTAGCCTTCTTCAGTGTGGTTCTTGGGCTCTAGGAAGGATTCCAGATCTCTCAGTACTAGCGGGTCTGCACCAGCAAGAGAAACGTACAAGAAGGACGGCCAGTGTGTTTGGGCCTTTGGGAGCAATGCAGCGTTGGGAACAGCTAGATGCCGAGTCATGGGCAGTGAAGGGCTTCTTTGGTTAAACCTCTAGATTGTGGCAAGTTGAAACAAGTCAAGTATCTCCCTTCTAAAGCACCTTGGAGGTACAAAATGGAGAAAGAAACAGCAGGGTCAATGCTCTTTTGGCCCTTTTGAAAATAAGGCTTGAAGGGAAACTTTATTTTCCTCATTGGGATTTACAGAGTTGCATGCTCAATTCTCCCTGAGAAACACTGTAGTTGCACATGTTCCATTCATAGCACAATTGCCTTTGTGATGAGAAGTGAGTTTCTAGGAAAGAAACTTGGAGGTTACCGTTCCTTGGTAGGTGCTCATCCTTCGGTAATCTTCAGTGAATTGGCGAACCCTTTTGACCAGTAGCCTCAAGGTAACGTTCCTCTGCTATCAAGCAACAGGTTGGCATGCAGCAGAATACATGTAGCCTCATTCAGGTTGGTTCCTGAGCTCTGGGAAGCATTCCAGGTCTCTTAATACTGGCAGGTCTGCACTAGGATGAGCAACGTACAAGAAGGATGGCCTGTGTCTTTGGGGTGTTGTGAGCAGTGCAGCATTGAGAACAGCTAGATGCCGAGTCCTGGGAGCTTAAGGGCTTCTTTCTTAAACTCTAGAACGTAGTCAGTTGAAACAACTCAAGTATCTCCCTTCTAAAGCACCTTGGAAGTACAAAACAGAGAAAGAAACGGCAAGGTCAATGCTCTGTGGGCGTTTTTGAATATAAGGCTTGAAGGGAAACTTTATTTTCCTCATTGGGATTTAGAGAGTTGCGGGGTCAATTCTCACTGACAAAGAATCTAGTTGCATATGGTCCCTTCATGGCACAATTCCCTTTTTGATGACGAGAGAATTTCTAAGAAAGAAATTTGGAGGTTGCCATCCTTTGGTAGGTGCTCATCCTTCAGTAATCTTTAGTGAATTGGCGACCCCATTGACCACTAGCCACAGCTAACGTTCCTCTTGTATCATGACACAGATTGGCATGCAGCAGAATCTTATTCAGTGTGGTCCTTGAGCTCTAGGAAGGATTCCAGGTCTCTTAGTACTGGCGGGTATTCACTAGGATGAGAAACGTACGAGAATGACGGCCTGTGTGTTTGGGCCTTTGTGAGCAATGTAGCGTTGGGAACAGCTAGATGCCGAGTCATGGGCAGTGAAGGGCTTCTTTGGTTAAACCTTTAGATTGTGGCAAATTGAAACAACTGAAGTATCACCCTTCTAAAGCACCTTTGTGGTACAAAAGAAGGAAAGAAATAGGAGGGTCAAGGCTCTGCGGACCCTTTCGAAAATAAGGTAAGGCTTGAAGGGAAACTTTATTTTCCTCATTGGGGTTTCGAGAGTTTTGGGCCCA